>NC_134362.1:166435997-166735997 GCF_048569485.1 Anomaloglossus baeobatrachus
CGTCGGCGTAATCCATAATTACGCTGACGCGACGGTCCGATGTTGTTCCTCGCTACTGCGGCAGCACACATCGCTGTGTGTGAAGTTGCAGGAGCGAGGAACATCTCCTACCGGCGTCACTGCGGCTTCCGTAGGATATGCGGAAGGAAGGAGGTGGGCGGGATGTTTACATCCCGCTCATCTCCGCCCCTCCGCTCCTATTGGCCGGCTGCCGTGTGACGTTGCAGTGACGCTGCATGACCCGCCCCCTTAATAAGGAGGCAGGTCGCCGGCCAGAGCGACGTCCCAGGACAGGTGAGTCCATGTGAAGCTGCCGTAGCGATAATGTTCACTACGGCAGCTATCACAAGGATATCGCTGCTGCGACGGGGGCGGGGACATCGCGCTCGGCATCGCAGCATCGGCTTGCGAAGTCGCAGCGTGCAAAGCCCGCCTTACTCCGGAAGGCCTTAACAACATAGAAGACATTAAATAAATTAATTTAATATGGCCCACCATCTGGGGTACAGTATACTACTGTATATAGATATACTATCTAATTTAATAGCCACAGTAATTAATCCTCTTTCATATATTCACATCATATAATTGAGTTCATACATGTATATTTTTTGTATATATTTTTTTTATACGTTTATATATTTTATAATGCTTTTATGATATTTTATGATGTATATGTGTGTGTATTTATAGCATCTTGAATAATCATGTGTTTACATTGTCTTTTGAAAAACCAAGTTCTTAATCTAAGTAGCCCCCCTTTTTTTATTTTTAACATGTTAGTTAGTGCATCCATTAAATTGTTAATTGTTTAACTCCCCCCACACCCATTTGGGTGTATATATGGAGGGGCTTTTCATTCATTGTACAGACACCTGAGGAAGGGGTCAGTTTGTCTCCGTAACGCGTAGTGTCCTTTATTCCCATCGTTATATTACTTACTAGAGTTGAGCGATGTTCCAGGTTCGCCAATTTCATGTTCGAGGGATTTTTGGGGGTGCTCGAGTTCGAACTCGAACGCGAGCTTTTTGCTAAAAGCTCGATAGCTCGAGTTACGTTCGATAATGGTTTGATCAGCAAAAAGCCTAGCTAGTTACTAGCTGGCTTTTCACTGTAATAGTGTGAGTCACTGTGATTCACGCTATTATCAAATTTCAGCATATAGTTTTCCGGGGGGACTCGGTTTAGATCTGTAGTGCACTGCTGAGAGAATGCCGATCGCCATTTTTTTTTTTTATTTTCCTAAGCGCGCGTGCAGTGGGGCGGGCCAGGATGTCAGCCAATCACAGACCCACACACTGCTAAGTGCATTTTTGCCAGACAAGCAAGGGCATGTGTCATAGGCTGGGAATGTCACATGTCCTTGCCTTATAAAATACGGCCATGTTCCCTGTTGCCGCCATTATCTCCTTTCTGCGTGTGGGTGACAGTCACTGCTCACGCTGCTGCCGCCGATCCTGCTGTGTGCGCTATAGACATAGTGCAAGCTACACAGCGCTGTAGGGATTAGGGACTGATGGTTATTTCAGGGCTGATATCCAGGCGTTCATAGCCATAGCTGCTAGGCAAGTCCGTGCAAACGCTGTGTACAGCTTTAGATAACAGCGTCTGTGTACCTCAGGTCAGGGAATTCCTTGCTGCATTTCATCATTAGGAGGGATAGAAAGTGAGGCTTCCTTTCCTGTCCACTGAGCCACAGAACCCGGGCACTGTACCCACCTGCCCAGTTTTGCCACGCTATTTTATTTGCCCAAAGAGCTGACACTTTTTCTGCCATCCTAAGTGTCTGGAATACTAAGTTAGTGTTCCTTTCCTGTCCACTGTACCCACATGCCCACTTTTGCCACGCTATTTTATTTGCCCAAAGAGCTGACACTTTTTCTGCCATCCTAAAAGTGACTGGAATACTCAGTGTTCCTTTGCTGCCAAGCAAAGTACACCACGTGTGCATTCTACACTCCTCCATTTCTGCTACGCAATTTTAATTTACAACAGTGCTGACCCTTTAAGGGGCATACTACAGTACAATTGTCTGGGATACTACCTTAGTGTTCCTTTGCTGCTAAGCAAGGTACAACACATGTGCATTCTACACTCCTCTCCATTTCTGCTACGCAATTATTAACTGCAGGTAGTCCAGCCAATCTGTGACGAAGGTGCAGGCGTGGATATAATGTTGCCTTCACCCAACAGTGGTTCTCTCGATGTCTGACAGAGCTCAACAATACCATTTGTTTCCACTTCCAAAACAACTGACGACCTGCCAATCACACTCCCTGTTGCAGGTAAAGGGGTGGAAGTTCAGCGTGAAAAAACGTGTGACTGCTGTCCCCACAGTCATAGAGGATGAAGAGCACGCAGATGCACTTGATGGGGCAGGCGGTGGTTGCACAGCCCCGCTAGGCCGCATTGTAGTACAGTAAAATTCCCATTGCGACTTATGCTTCATTTAAAGTCATGTACGGGGTAGGCTCCCCAGTATGCAGCAATACCACGCTACAGGAAAATGACTCTAGGCAGTTGGGTTGATAAATGATTGTTTAACTTTCCCAAAACAAACAATAAGAACCATGCATACAACTAAAAGAATACAACAATCTATTCAGTTGCCTACTACCTGGTAATTCCTCAGCATAGCAGGAGTAATTGTGTGTGTGTGTGTGTGTGTGTGTGTGTGTGTGTGTGTGCGCGCGCGCGAACACGAATTACCAGTGGTGCATCACAAGAGCTTACAACTTATCTACCTAAACATATACAAAACCCATTACCCCCCTTGAATACCCTTGTTAGCTGTAGCCTCACAGATAAGGCAGATGATAACAGTGTGAAT
Organism: Anomaloglossus baeobatrachus; assembly: GCF_048569485.1. Taxonomy (NCBI): domain Eukaryota; kingdom Metazoa; phylum Chordata; class Amphibia; order Anura; family Aromobatidae; genus Anomaloglossus; species Anomaloglossus baeobatrachus. The sequence continues at coordinate 166,438,828 of NC_134362.1, forward strand.
GCAAACCACACAGCTCAGCAACACAGTCATGGAAATCTTGTAAAGCAACAGTCAATGCAAACATGTGTCGCTGTCCCTCTATGATTTAAACTGTAAGTGACAATTTGACAGTGCAGAGGCAGTAAGTCTTATTGTCTATATAGTCGGCCTAACCAGAACAGATATGTGTTTTGCTAATAAAACAAAGTGTTGCGTGCACGCATTACTGTTTGGGCCCAGCCTACCGTACCCGGGTACTGTGGTGTCCATTTGCCATAAATACAGACTTTACGCTCCTTTCATGGTAAACAGTATAGACAGCACCGGAAGAATGTCGGTCTATGGCACAGGATTCTGCTCACAGGAGTTACGGTCCTCCTCACCAAACTCCAACACGACTTCCCTCACAATTGACCGAAGTGTTTCCGCGGTGGCTCCTTGCAGTAACACACACCTTTATCTTTTCATTCTGTTCATAGACAGCATCTCCAAGGCCACAGCCGAAGACCGTTTTGCTATTGCTATAGTGACCAAACAAAGGCAGGTGCAAAAAAACAGCAGCCCCTTGTGTGTAGTCTGCAATAATGCATGCAATAAACGGCAAATAAGCATGTTGCATTGACCGTGGATAAAGCTGATCAATACACCCTCATGCTATCAATTCAAGTGACACTTGTGACACATGTCACACTTCATGGACAAAGTACTCCAAGTAGTGAGTTTTTGGCCTCTACTTAGAGATTGGTGACAAATCTTACAGATTTCATAACTTGGGTGATCTTTTGCGATGTCAAAAAAGCTCCAGACTAGGCAAGGCTTAGAGCCCATGCGACCTGCAGAGCCACCACGACTTCTGCTCAGAGACAGAGTTGTGGCCGAGGATCCAGTTGTTGACGTGCTTCCAGGACTTTGTCTCTGTCCAGGAAGACGCATCGTAACCTCGTCATCAGTAGCATCCTCCTCCACCTCCTCTGCTGACCTCATCGGCTGGGTGACTTTAGTTTGACAGTAAGTGGGGTCTCCAACCTCATCATCACCCTATATGTTTTCATTCCCCTCGTCCTGAGTCCTCCGAGACAACCTCTTCCTGCCCTGACCGAATAGTAAAGTTGTCGTTCCAATCTCGTATTGGAGTCTTCTCATCATGTTCCCCATTGTCTCCACCAGGAGGATTTACTGTTTGGTAATGAGGGTGTACATTATGCTCAGCACCTTCTTCATCGGGGCCTGGATCCAAGTCGCAAAGATTCTGGGCATCTGTGCAGATCATTTCCCTGTCTCCTGGAACTCACTGCCTCAACACATCAGATTATCTGCTACACCCGCAAGTTTCAAATGGAAACTGAAAACTCATCTGTTCAGAAATGACTATAACCTTCAATGACCCCACCACCATGCACAGCTACCGCCCAACCTCCACCCCACCTACTGTCTCCTCCTTAAAATCCTTTAGAATGTAATCCCGCAAGGGCAGGGCCCTCTTCCCTCTGTACCAGTGTGTCTATTGTTACTTGTATATGTATTCTGTATGTAACCCCCTTCTCATGTACAGCACCATGGAATCAATGGTGCTCTATAAATAAATAATAATAATAATAATAACTTCCTTGTCTGTAATCACTGCAGCTTTGGAGCAGACCTCTGATTCCCAGGTTATAGTGTGACTTAACAGCTCTGCAGACTCAACCATCTCTGTTACCCCATACTCAGCAGGGCGGGTGGAAACTTGAGAGCTGTTAGGAAGCAAGTGCGATTGGGTTGACACCACAGAGGAATGTAGTATTTGGGATATTGAACTTGAGGTGGAGGAGAGGCCACTTTATGGAGCACTTGAGATCCATTGAAGCAGATGCTGTTTTGGTGCCTCATCTACATTTGTTAGCGATGATCGTGTCCGTGAAAAAAGGGATCATAGATTATCCACGGGAAGAAGTACACTTGTTATTTTGGCTGGTATTTGTTGTTACGAATCGGTGCCGCTGTAAACGCAAGCAGCCTGCTGTGGTTCCAGTTGAGCCCAGGCATCAGCTGCCATTTTTGGCTGTGCCTCGGGTTGCCCAGCTGGCTGCTTTCTCCTCCACGTCTAAGTGTGGAGAGGCGGCTATTGCGCATGCGTGTGCCGATTTAACCCAGCCACAGCCTAAGTCCAGTGTTTTGCCTAGTGAGTATGCTCAGCCTGACTGTGCCATTCCTGAGGCTAAGTCCTCAGTTCGGGCTACAGCGCATGCTCCCACACTTAGTGCGAAAAGCCTCTTTGCACAGGTACTTGGACTCCGTGCCGTGTCAAAGTCCTGTGTTGTGCCTAGACAGCATGCTGAAGCTGATAGTCTTTTTTCTGAGACTGTTGTTCATGCTACTGAACATGCTCAGGCACTTAGTGCATCAGAGACTAGGTCCGGTAATGAACTCTTAGGCCCTGTCCCTGACGTGGCAGGCCCATATAGACCACGGGGCATCAGGTGTCCTGATGATGTGGCCAGGCTACTCTAGACTGGTGTAACGCCTCCCTGGATCCACAGACTCGGGCTGTAATGGGGAGGCTAGAGGGAAGCCAATCACCAAGCAGGACCCCCAGAACCCTGAAACCCTTTAACCCCTATACAAGGATTTGGAATTACACAGGGCCCTGGTGATCACTACCGGTGGAAGCCTGCAGTCCGATGAAGCAGAGGTCAAATCCGGATCGGGCAGCGAGGTACAAAAACAGTAGGCAGGAGGGTAGTCAGGGTGTCTTCCCATTGGCTGTAGCTAAACGCTGGCAACAGCTGGAAGACACATGCCACCCACAGTCAGCCAGCGGTACTGCAGATCCCAAGATAACCCAGCCCAGTGGATGATCGGAGCCTGCGCCCACTGGTGCCGCTGGCATCGACTCCTCTCCCATCACCAGCACCATCCACGGCAGGAACACGGCGTCGCCTGGTGATCGGAGCAGAAGTCGCTGGAGCAGGCTCCGGCGGTGACGTAACAACTGGCTTGCAGAGGCCCGCACCTATGACTTGTCACCTCATTATTGTTGTTCAGATGATGACTGGTGAGGTGTTTGTGTCGTGGCAGCCATGAGGTCATCATTGAAGTTGCGGTTCCGAATAGACCGCTGGTTATGCCACTGATGACGTGTCACTCTGCTTTTGTCTCCAGGAGGTGCATTGTGGTCCACCCTGGGTTGTGGCGGACCCAGGTTATAAAAGGGGCTGAAGCCAACAAGGAGGTGCGCAGTCTTCTATTATGCTCAAAAAGAGCACACCTCCATGTGTTGAACACATTCTGGCTTTAAGCCAGAGGTAGGCAGGGATAGGGCGTCGGTGCAGGCCGCCACCACAGTTTGTAACGCAGAACGGTTAAGACCAGCTCCTGTCCTACCAGTCCTGCTAGTGCAGCCCAGTGGCATTAACTGGGCTGCTTCTGCTGATGCGCCTGCTGTCCAGAGGTGTGGCCCCTACGCACACGGACAGCGTAACAAATGGTCCCTGTGTTGTTAACAGGGAGTTCCTGGGCTGGGTGTGTGTGTGGACCCTGTGACGCTAACAGGGATCCCAGTCTCCAGATCCGAGTGTCGTCTAACTCGGTTCAGGCTACTATTAGTTTCAGAGCCACCCAGTTCTGTATGCTCCGTATAACCTTCGAGTTGCCAACATCTCCTTTTCCATCTGGGAGCACGGTAGACACCGACTAACGATGGGGATATATACCTTTCTCTTTCTTTTCTTCTTAATTTTTTTATATAGTGGTAACATAGTATATACCACCTTATCCAAATCTGCCAGTCCCCCCGTAACAGATGGTGTTTCTTCAGCAAATGTTACTGTTGCTTGACCACCAAACCCACGGACACAAACTTTTTTTCCCCTTTCCAACACACCTTTTCCCCGTTCCACCAGCATCTGTCCTTTTTCAACTCATTTTGTATATGACCAAATTTGCAACTCTACAGGGACACCCTACTCAACGCCGTCTCAGCACAGCAGCCAGCCCTCGGTCCCTCAGATGTGGACAAGTAAAATACCATTTCCTCCTAGCCATGACAAAGCGTTGAGATTCACTCTGTGCAGCACTGGTGTTTAGTGAAAAAGCAGATCTAAGATTGCGTACCACCTTATGTTGATACTCCTGCATACGTGCGGCCCTTTCTCTGGCAGGACTTATTTCGCCAAATTTTGTCTTGTACCGGGGATCTAACAGTGTGGCAAGCCACTAGTCAGCATTACTTCTAATTCGGACAATCCGAGGGTCATGTTGTAGGTAGTGCAGCAAGAAGGCGCTCAGGTGTCTTGCGCATCCAGGAGGACCAAGTCCTTGCTGTGTTTGTGGCGGAGAGGTGAGAATCATGCCTCCTTCCTCTGCCCTCTCCCCCCAACCTCGCACAACCGAAATGTGAGCAAGCTTTCCCTCATCTGCTGAGTCTTCCATGCCCATCGCCAGTTCGTCCTCCATTTCTTCATGGGTTTCTGCACCTTCCTCAAAAGTTTTGCTGATACTATGCGCCCTTGTTAATCCCTCTCCCGCACCGTCCCATGCCTGCCACCTTGGTGCTGCTGACCGTCTTGACCTTGTAGATCTTGTTATCCCTTCCGCATATGACTCCTCCTGTACTTCCTCCCCTTCCTCTTGTCCCACCAGCTGACTCAGAATAATGTTTAGCTTGTGCTCCAGCATGTAGATGACCGGAATTGTCATGCTGATAATGGCATCCCCAGTGCTAAACATCTTCGTCGACATTTGTAAACTGCGAAGAAGGGTGCATAGGTCCTTGATCTGACACCACTCCAGCAGCGTGATCTGCACCACCTCTGGATCTAGTTAGCCCAGGCTATACGTTATAACGTATTGCTGCAGAGCTGGGCGGTGCTGCCACAGACGCTGCAACATGTGCAGATTCAAATTCCTGCGTGTCGTCACATCGCATTTCAGGCGGTGAACCACCAGACCAAAAGACTTCTGTAGCGATGCAAGTTATTGAGCTGCTGGGTGTGAACGGTGGAAGTGAGCACATAGCGAGCGTGCTCGCTGTTCTAGGCCATGTAGGCTGGGATGGTTTAAAAATTGCTGGAGAACCAGGTTCAACACATACAAGGCACGTGTGTCACATTGCCCTGACGAAGGGCTGCAGCCAGGTTTGCATCATTGTCGCACATGGATGTTAAGTCACCACCGGAGTTCGCTCCATCAATTTGTACTACGGTCGCCAGGTGACACCGTGTTCCTTTCGTGCATAGTGCTGATGATGGGAGAGGAGTCAATGCCAGCGGCGCCGGTGGACGCAGGTTCTGGTCACCCACTGGGCTGCATTACCTTGAGATATGCAGAACCACTGGCTGACTCTAGGTGGTGGGTGTCTCACAGCTGAAGTACCATCATTCAGCTACAACCAATGGGAAGACACCACACCATTTTTTAGGCCCATCCTGTCTGCTGACCACTGCCAGACATAGCTCTGAACCTCTGGTTCCTGTTCCGCCCAGTTCTGTTTTGTGATGTTGTGTGCTTGTTTCCTTACTATGTCTCCTGTCTGCTGTTTATGTACCTCGTTGCCCAATCCGCATTTTACCTCTGCTTGTTTCTGATTAAGTCCTGGCCGTCCCATTCTGTTCCTGTTCCTCAATTCATGGTTTGACCCTGCCTGACTACTACTCTCTCGGACTGCAGCTTTCCACAGGTATTATCACCTTGGGCCCTGTGTAATTCAAAATCCCTGTATAGGGGTTAAAGGGTTTCTGGGTTCTGGGGGTCCTGCTTGGTGAGTGGCTTCCCTCTAGCCTATCCTTTACAGCCCATCTGAGTGTGTGGATCCAGGCAGGCGTTACACCGTGCCCTCTGCAGAAGGCCATGTAGGCCGGGATAGTGGTTTAAAAATTGCTGGACAACCAGGTTCAACACGTGAGGCATACAAGGCACGTGTGTCACATTGTCACGGCGAAGGGCCGCACCCAGGTTTGCATCATTGTCACACTCGGCCTTCCCTGGCTGCTGGTTGAGTCGAGACAACCATTGATAAAACTCAGTCTCACTCTCCAAAGCTTACCGTCCACAACTCCTCAGTGGTGTGACTCACATTTCACAGACATTTCAAATTAAAGAGTCGACCGCCTGATGCCGTTGAGCTCTGCTGCCAACATAGTAAGGAGGTGTGTGGAATTCCTTGTGCGCAGTTACAACGCGGGTGACCTGACCACACAGAGTTTGGGCGGAGGTGGAGGACCCAGGTGAGGTTGAGGAGGCAGAAGCAGTGTAGGAACTTCTACATACAGAGGAAGGATTGACACAACTCGTGGGGATGGCAAGACTTGTACAGCAGACCCTTCTCCATCTCTCCCCATAGTAACCCACTGCCCAGTCAGCAACATGTAATGCCCCTGTCCATGCTTACTTGGCCAAGAATCTGTGGTGAAATGCATCCTGTCACACACAGAGTTTCTCAAAGAAGCGGTGATGTTTTGTGCGACATGCTGGTGTAGCGTGTGCACGCCTTTGTTGGAGAAGGAGTGGCGACTGGGCATCAGCTCTTGTGACACTGCGATGGGCATAAGGTCTTGAAAATTTTCGGTTAAAAAGGTTGGAAAGGCAGCATTTTGGTAGCCAACAGTTTGCAGATGCTGAAAGTCAACCTCAAAGCCATGTCATACCCTTCTAAAAGCATGTAAAACACAGCAAGGGGACTCCAACCACAGTCTCCCTCGTTTCCAAAAATTGGGCAACACACACACACACACACACACACCACTTGACTGGCATCACTTGTCCCCCAGTTGCAATCTTACAAAGATGCTTTGCATGAAGCACTCTCAAAAATACACCTGCCTTTCGCCTCCCCTGGATGACACAAGGGAAAAAAAGTCCTCTGTGATCCATGACTTCCTCATCTTGATAAACGTTAGTCTGTCCACATTGTCAGTGGACAGACGCATGCGCTTATCTGTCAGCACACACCCAGCAGCACTGAGGACACGTTCCGAGAGAACGCTGGCTACGGGACATGACAAGTTCCCCATGGCGTAAGTAGCGAGCTCAGGCAATTTATCCACATTGGAAGGCTAGAATGAGCAAGGCTGAAGTTGCACAGTAATGGCATCGATGTTCACTTGCATATACTCATATATCTGTGCTGTTCCTCTTTTTCCTCGTCCAGCTGTTTTGTTTTCGCATTAGTATTTGTCCTTGTCACTTTCTCATGTGTTTGTGTTGTCTTGTGAGTTGTTTGTCACCTTTTGGACACCTTTGAAGGTGTTTTCTATGTGTTTTTATGTGTTTGTGATTGCCTCCCATTGTTTTCTATGGGGTTCGAGAGGTTCATCGAACGGCTCGCCGAACCGAACTCGAACGCAGCCTCCGTTCGACGAACCGAACTCGAGCCTCTAGAGGGTGGCTCATCTCTACTTATTACTAATAAATTATTTTCGGCAACCTCATTGTCACTTCCTATCATTTTTGATCAGCAGCACACCACACACCGCAAATTTTCATCCATTTCTGCCAGTTACCTGCACCCACTACACTGTGGGTGAGCGGTGGTGCTGCAGCGATCAAATTGGCATACATTTGGCAACTTTGAATTCCTGGTACCCAGTGGGGTTCATACATGCAGCCTCTCGTAGCACCTACTAACCCGGAGGTTAATTGTAGGTGGGTCACCCAGCTCTGACCACTGGACGATCTACAAGCAGCGCTTCATACCCCTCGGGTGACGGCAACAACCTCCTTCCACAGAGAGGATCCATCATCCGCTAATACAAGCTTTAAACACTGTTGTGCCTTCTGCGCAACACATCCAGGTGAGTGCATCGCACCCTTATACCTTTTCTCAGATCTCTCAAGAGTTTACACAGGAGCGCCACTCTTTTGTCTTTTCATTCATTAAGTCAGGCATAGTCCATTTCTTCACGCATGCAAACTTCATACCCGGCGCGTCACAAGCCGTGTACATCACTCATTCCTCGGCAGGTACTTTAACCTGGAAGTCCTGCCGTGGCACTAGCGCTCCACACAAGCAGCGGATATCGCGTGTCTCCTGATTGCTCCCATGCACCACAGTATTTTGGTTAGATCTTTACTGCTTTATTAGTGCTTGTTTCCCCTGCCTTAGGCTACTTTCACACATCGGTTTTTTTCCATCAGGTACAATCCGGAAAAAAACGGGTAAAACGGATCCGGTACCGCATCCGTTTTATCCCCATAGATTTGCATTGTTACCGGATTGTACCTGATGGCTTTGCGTTGCATCCGTTTTTTTCCGGATGCGGCAAAATTAATCAGAGCGGCGGCCGGAGGCAACGTGTCTTGCAACGTTTTTTTGTCCGGCAAAAAAAACGCATTGCGCCGGATCCGGCGCGATACGACGTGTTTTACAATGAAAGCCTATGGACGCCGGATGCGGTAAAAAATGGATGCGGCTGCCGGATCCGTTTTTGTAAACTGCGCATGCACCAAATTAATTAAAAAAAACTGATCCATCAAAAAAACGGACAAACCGGATGCAAAAACGGATGCAAAACGGATCCAACGGATCCGGTTTTTTACGCATCCGGCATAACTGATCCGTTAAAAACCGGATCCGGTGGATACGGTTTTAAATTTTTTTGCCGGATCCTTTGGATCAGGAAAAAAAAGGATTGTGCCTGAATGCAGAAAACTGATGTGTGAAAGTAGCCTTAGGGCGGCTTTGCACACTACGACATCGCAGGTGCGATGTCGGTGGGGTCAAATTGAAAGTGACGCACTTCCGGCATCGCATGCGATATCGTAGTGTGTAAAGCCTTGATGATACGATTAACGAACGCAAAATCGTCGTAATCGTATCATCGTTGCAGCGTCGGCGTAATTCATAATTACGCTGACGCGACGGTCCGATGTTGTTCCTCGCTCCTGCGGCAGCACACATCGCTGTGTGTGAAGCCGCAGGAGCGAGGAACATCTCCTACCGGCGTCACTGCGGCTTCCGTAGGATATGCGGAAGGAAGGAGCTGGGCAGGATGTTTACATCCTGCTCATCTCCGCCCCTCCGCTCCTATTGGCCGCCTGCCGTGTGACGTCGCTGTGACGCCGCACAACCCGCCCCCCTTAGGAAGGAGGCGGGTCGCCGGCCAGAGCGACGGTCGCAGGGCAGGTGAGTGCGTGTGAAGCTGGCGTAGCGATAATTTTCGCTACGCCAGCTATCACACGATATCGTACCTGCGACGGGGGCGGGCACTATCGCGTGCGACATCGCAGCATCGGCCTGCGATGTCGCAACGTGCAAAGCCCGCCTTAGTCTTACTGACACTTCCTGCATACAGTGACGGCAGACAGCAGTATAAACCACGCTGTCTGCTTGGAGGTTAATTCAGAGCTCTACACATCAGCGGTGGATTCCGCATTTATTTCTCCTTTACCTCTGAGTAAGCATCCATTCTCTTTGTAGCTTTTATTCTGTCTTTAACAATATAGTTTAGTTCAACCGGTATTCTCTCTCTTATGCAGCAACCATCACAAATTATGTTTGATACTTTGTGAATATTTGCATATCCAATGTGGATTCTTATTAGAACTCCTATATAGCAGGGTAAGCGGCATTATATTTATGTTTTTCATACTTTTTCATATTTTCTTTACACAACTTAATTTTGCTGTTTTTCTTGCCAAGAAAATGTTCATATTAATCATGATTTCACGTGGCCTGGTAGTTATAATATTTCCTGTTGTACCCACAGTACTTACCTTTTCATACTTCGCGCTCATTGATTATTCCTTGTCTATATTAATACAGCTGGGTAAGCTTTCCTCTAGCTACTGATATAAATTTCATATGGAATTTCTTATACTCAAAGATAATTATTCCTGATTTAGACAAAATGCACATCATTACATGGATACACAGATGAAATTAATCACAGAGCATAGATGTAAATTTAACACTACATGTCAAAAAATAGATGATGGTCAAAGATGACGACAAATGATAGTCCCCATTAATAAAATACATTTAATAGATATCCATCCATTAGACGTGTCCAGATGACTCCACCTTCCTTATTCAGATCTCAAATCCATATCCAATATCCGTAACGTCATCACATGAGCTACAGGGAAAAGAAGCAAAATTAGTTCACAAGTTTACATTGTTTTGTAAAAAACGGTATACAGGAGTTCCTCATTAAGTCCCTGTGGTACCAAACTCCGTAATTCAAAGATATGTCTGGACTTATGGCACAGGACTTCCTTGCTGACACACCCCCTCGAATGTTTGGGCTGACCGAGTCGATCACAATGATCCTTAATGCCCCAGGACGTGCCGAATGATGTTCCAAGAAATGCGAGGCCACTGATTGAATACTCTTACCTTTTTCTTTATCCATCCTGGCTGTACTGATATTTGATAGATGTTGCTGCAATCTTCTGCGTAATTCCTGCGTTGTCTGTCCTATGTCCAATTTTGGACAAGCACATATTAGCACGTAAATGACATTTCGTTAGCAACAATTATGGTATCTCCTGGCCCTAATGATTCTGGGGAAGATCGATAATTCCACATTATCAGAGGCCACCATAAATGGACAACATTACACGACCCGCATGGGTACGTACCCTTCAACCTTGTTCCTGAGCCCGTTCTGGTCACTAGTCTTCTAATGTGGCTCCTTGTCAAAAGGCTCTTCAGATTTTCATTTCGCCTGGCAATCAGCGTGGGTCGTGCAGAAATGTGTTGTACCAATCTCTCGCTTTTGTACCTACTATATTGCATTTATGGATGGTGGTGCCAGATACGGTACTATACTTTAAAGTACTATATGGCATATTGTTTGCAGTGATAATTTATACACAGATCCTGCACTTGTGCCTGCAAATATTATTGATTGGTACGTGTAGTACAGTTTTGTTCAGGATCTCGGTGCCGGGTTCCTAATATGGGACTGTGTATTGGGGTGTTTGTTGATTGTCTATATTTTAAATGTTTTTAACCTTTTCACTGTTCTGTGTGGATATTTTGTATGCATAAAATTTGTACCAATAAATTATCTATTTGTTGATTTGAACAAAGTCTTATTGGTTGATCCCTACATACAGCAATTCTTTTTCTCTCTTTCTTGATTTACTTCCTAATAACTCACAATTTTTTTATTTTTTTTTTTATTTTTCTTTAACTTGTGTTCATATTACTTTGGGATATATTAAATTTGATTCTTGACATATGGCCTTTGTATTTTTTGTATTTGAAAATTATGAAGACTGTATTTTTGTATATATATTTTTTTCATTTAAAAATATTATATTTGTTTTTTCTTACTTGTCAGTTCCTGAAGAAGGTCAAGGTTGTGACAAAAACGTTAAACTGATGCTGTAAATAAAATTAATTCATCTTTAATTCATTGGAGTGCCAGGATTAACTGCTGCCCACCTTAGCTGGAGCAAATTTTGAGTCTAATGTCTGAAGGTCCTTGTTGTGCCACTTGCAATCTGTGTTATGGCCTCCAGGACTCCTTGTTGTTGGCCAAAGTCCCACTTCTTCTAAATATAAATCTTTTCTGAGGCCCTACTCTACTTGTGTTCCAGGGAGTAATTGAGTTCCTCCATATAATTTTTGCTAACCCTTGGATATAATGCATACGCTTTACCAGTGTAGGAGTCTCTTTCCAAATGAGGAAAAAATGTTTTAGGAGGTCATCCTCTACGTGTATTCCAAGATATATTGCAATCCCTTCTTTCAATTTTTGGAAAACCTTGCACTTATGCCTGCGTCATACGGGACGATTTATCGTGCGATCGCATCAGGGATCGCACCCTCCCCGTTGTTTGTGCGTCACGGGCAATTCATTGCCCGTGTCGCATAAAGACGTTAACCCCCGTCACGCGTACTTACCTCCCGCACGACCTCGCTGTGGGTGGCGAACATCTTCTTCCTGAAGGGGGAGGTGCGTTCAGCGTCACAGTGACGTCACACAGCCGCCGGCTAATAAAAGCGGAGGGGCGGAGATGAGCGGGACGTAACATCCCACCCACCTTCTTCCTCCCGCATTGCTGGCGGGATGCAGGTAAGCTGTGTCGGTCGTTCCTGGGGTGCCACACGGAGCGATGTGTGCTGCCTCGGGAATGATGAACAACTGGAGCACAGAAGGAGGAACGACATTTTGAAAATGAACGACGTGTCAACGAGCAACGATAAGGTGAGTATTTTTGCTCGTTCACAGTCGTTCGGAGGTGTCACACGATGCCGGATGTGCGTCACTAACGACGTGACCACGCTGACCTATCGCACGATATATCGTACCGTGTGATGCCGGCATTAGTTCATAGGCTTCACCAGTCTAGTAGTCCCACTTCTTACAAATGGGGAAAATTGAGAAATCTCTTGCACACAATTCCTGTTTTTCTGACTGAAATGGAAATATGCTGCATTTTTTAAAGAATGAGCATGTCAATGCTTTCAGAGTTTCTTTGCAGGATTTTTTCATCATTGAAAGCAATGAGAGTGCAAAATGCAGCAAAAAGACTAAATAAGAACATAGCCTACGAATTGAAGGAGGAGGTTTTTCTCTCTTAAGTTGCCTTATATACAGTGGGGAACAAAAGTATTTAGTCAGCCACCACTTGTGCAAGTTCTGCCACTTAAAAAGATGAGAGAGGCCTGTAATTGACATCATAGGTAGACCACAACTCTGAGACACAAAATGAGAAAACAAATCCAGAAAATCAAATTGTCTGATTTGTCAAGATTTGGTTTGCAAATTATGGTGGAAAATAAGTATCTGATAAATAGCAAAAGTTAATCTCAATATTTTGTTATATATCCTTTGTTGGCAATGACAGGGGTCAAATGTTTTCTGTAAGTCTTCATAAGGTTAGAACACACTGTTGGTGGTATGTTGGCCCATTCCTCCATGCAGATCTCCCCTAGAGCAGTGATGTTTTGGGCCTGTTGTTGGGCAACACAGACTTTGAACTCCCTCCATAGGTTTTCAAAGGGGTTGAGATCTGGAGACTGGCTAGACCACTCCAGGACCTTCATATGCTTCTTACAAAGCCACTCCTTTGTTGCCCTGGCAGTGTGCTTGGGATCATTATGATGATGAATTCCTTTGCAGAGAAACAGTCCCAAAGCATGATGTTGCCACCCCCATGCTTCACAGTAGGTATGGTGTTCTTTGGATGCAACTCCTCCAAACACGACGAGTTGTGTTTCTGCCAAACAGTTCTACTTTGGTTTCATCAGACCATATGACATTCTCCCAATACTCTTCTGGATAATCCAAATGCTCTCTAGCAAACTTCAGACGGGCCTGGACATTGTAGTGCTAGGATGTTAGTGGCCATCAGGTTTCCATATTGGTAGTCTATCTTTAAGGAATCCTTTAAGATATTGGATAGGAACAGTTTAGTTTATATCAGATTGTTCTTCTGTAATTTTGCCAAACACCTGGAGTTATAGCTCTTTTATCAATGTTTAGTGAGAAAGTACATGTTTATAGTATCACTCAGTACTACGTAGCTCTTTTATCAATGTTTAGGGAGAATATACATGTTTATAGTATGGTAAAACAACTGGTACCAGGAGCCTTTGGCATGTCTCATTCAGTAACGTATTTGTCCGGTGTAGAATGACATCTAAAGAGTTGGCAACTCAAAAGGGGGATACTATATTGGACAAATAGAACCTGTTAGAGTTTATGTAACACTTGGTTACGCAAACATTTTTTTTAAAAAAAGATATAAACTGGTGAAGATTTCAGCAAAGTCAGAGGCCTGGCAACCTGTGGACTAAAAGGGGATGCCTGTGACACCTCAGTGTGGATCCCAGGAATTTCTCTGTCTTCGCTTTTTTGCTTCTCACAGCTGATGTTCCCGGACAGATGTGTGTCACTCTGGTGAAATTTTTTCCATGTAGTGTGCAATGTAAGTACTTTACCTTTGTGATTTATATTATTCAAAAGTGTACGCAATATCACACTATTTCCTGTAATCATTGAATCGTTATAATAAAATAATCGCCTTCTTTAAAGCCATATACGACCCCTTTAAGTACTTGGCAAAACAGACATGTACTGGCTTAAGCAGGGGAACACGTCTGGCACTGCAGGATCTGAGTCCCTGGCGGCGTAGTGTGTTACTGATGGTAGCCTTTGTTACAGTGGTCCGAACTCTATGAAGGTCATTCACTAGGTCCCCACATGTGGTTCTGGGAGTTTTGCTCACCATTCTTGTGATCATTTTTAACCCACGGGGTGAGATCTTGCGTGGAGCCCAAGATAGATAGAGGGAGATTATCAGTGGTCTTGTATGTCTTCAATTTTTTTTTATTATTTCTCTCACAGTTGATTTCATCACACCAAGCTGCTTGCCTATTGCAGATTCAGTTTTCTCAGCCTGGTGCAGGGTTACAGTTGTGTTTCTGTTATCCTTCAACAGCTTTTTGGTCTTCACCATATGGAGTTTGGAGTGTGAGGTTGTGTACAGTTGTCTTGTATACTGATAACTTCAAATAGGTGCCATTACTACAAGTAATGAGTGGAAAGAAGTTACAAGTCTGTGAGGCCAGACATCTTGCATGTTTTTAGGTGACTAAATACTTATTTTCCACCATAATTTGCAAAAAAAAAACCTTGCCAAATCAGACAAGGTGATATAGTCATAGTTGTTGTCTACCTATGATGTCAATTACAGGCATCTCTCATCTTTTTAAGTTGGAGAACTTGCCCAATTGGTGGCTGACTAAATTCTTTTTTTTCCTTTACTGTACAGAGTCATTATACAGGAATGCATGTTTCCTATCAGTTTATCCTGTTAAATCCATGTTATCTTTGGTTTGGAATGTTTTAGAACTTATTCACATGTCAGTATTTTTTTTATCAGTATTTCATCAGTGTTAAAGTCAGAAGTGGAACTTAGGCGTCTTTTACATGTCAGTGAAAAACACACGTTTCTCACTGACGTGTTAAAGAAGTATATGTCTCTCCATGTGCCATGATTTTGGCACACGTGTGTTCTCCGTGATGACACACGGAGATCAGGGACTTCTATACTCACTTGACCACGCTGTTGCTGTCCCTGGTGCTGAAGTCTCCCATGCTGCTGTCTCCGGTCGCTGCTGTCTCCTCTCTGCTGTTACTTCTGGGTGGCGGGTGCAGTGAATATGCATGAGCATAATTAGTCAGCCTGGAAGCAGGAGACAGTAGCACCAAAAACAGCATTGGGTGAGTGGCTTCCCTCTAGCCTGTCCATTACAGCCCGTCTGAGGTTGTAGATCTAGGCAGGCGTTACACTGGGTGTGTGCGGTGATGATGGGGGCGGTAGTGCCAGTGTATGTGCAGTGATGATGGGAGCGGTAGTGCCGGTGTGTATACGGTGATGATGGGGGCGCTAGTGCCGGTGTATGTGCGGTGATGATGGGGGCGGTAGTGCCGGTGTATGTGCGGTGGTGATGGGAGCGGTAGTGCCGGGGTGTGTGCGTTGATAATGGGGGCAGTAGTACCGCTGTATGTGTGGTTGATGGGAGCGGTAGTGCCGGTGTGTATGCGGTGATGATGGGGGCTATAGTGCCGGTGTATACGCGGTGATGAAGGGGGCGGTAGTGCCGGTGTGTGTGACCCGTCCCAGGGCCGTGGGGTACTCTGTTCTGAGCATTGGATAATGGGATTATGTCACGGGGGCCTGTGCCCGGTCCCGTGGCCCTGGTGGTCGCTGAAAGTCAGTAAATAATAAAAAATAAATAAGAAAAATGAAATAAATAATAAAAAAAAATAAAAGTATTTTGTGTCGCCACCTACGGTTCCAGTATGGTTACTGGGGCTGCAAGTCAGACCTCCGGGGTGATGGTTAGGCAGCCAGTTGTTTACGCTTCCCGTAGGTGAAGCAGGATCCCCAGGGCAGTTTTTGTAGCCTTAAGCGGGCTTTACACGCTCCGACATCGCTAGCATTGGCTAGCAATGTCGAGCGTGATCGCACCCGCCCCCGTCGTACGTGCGATATTGTGTGATCGCTGCCGTAGTGAACATTATCGCTACGGCAGCGTCACACGAACTTACCTGCTCTGCGACGTCGCTCTGGCCGGCAAACCGCCTCCTTTATAAGGGGGCGGTTCGTTCGGCGTAACAGCGACATCACACGGCAGGCGTCCAATAGAAGCGGAGGGGCGGAGATGAGCTGAACGTAACATGCCGCCCACCTCCTTCCTTCCGCATTGCCGGTGGAGGCAGGTAACGAGATGTTCGTCGCTCCTGCGGTTTCACACACAGCGATGTGTGGTGCCGCAGGAACGACGAACAACATCGCTAAGAAGCATTAAACGATTTTTGGTTTCTCCGCGGCAAACTATTTTGACCGCTTTTGCGATCGTTTAAGGTCGCTCTAAAGTGTCACACACTGCGATCTCGTTAATGAAGCCGGATGTGCGTCACAAACACCGTGACATCGACGATAATTCATTAACGATATCGTAGCGTATAAAGCCCGCTTTACACGAATATGGCAGTTTGCCTTCACAGCCTTTTTAACTGTCACTTTAGTGCAGCAGCCTATGGCTCCTCAGATGAAAGAAATAAAGTATGTCACACCATTTCATTAACTCTGACTAGGTTTTACTTGCAGGTGTTATTAAAAAGGGGTTCATTTTCTGATGTTACAGTTTTTGGGTATGCCGCTATGCCAGGTTAGTTGTGTGGCCTCCCTGCTGCACTGTGTCTCTCCTTGATACTAGGCTGCCTGTAGCTATACCTTGTTTCTCTCTCACTGTCTTCACCTATATGCGAGGCGGCGGGAGCTTCTCTAAGAGGCACTGCTGTACTCACTGCGGTCCCTAAGCTCTGTGTAGCGGCTTTGCCTTCAGGTTCTTGCTGCGGCCAGGAGATCTGGAGTCTCCCTGGCCTCCCGTCTTTATTGCTGGGCAGATTAAATCCCTCACAATCTTGGACGCCGGTGTCCGCTAATCATTGCTGTTCCTCGAGGATGAACTGATCTGGCTCCACCTCCCCGGTCACCCCTCTTTTGCCTCACTTCTGGATCCCCTAGTCTGTCACACAGCTAATTGTGCGGGCTAAGCACAGCCCTCTCCATTTTGATGTCTTCCCTCTCCTCGCTCAAGCTCAACTCCAACTGTCAACTGTCTGACTCCGCCTCCAAACCTAGATTTAAAGGGGACTTCACCTGAACTCAGCTTGTAGAGCTCCCCCTCCAGGCTTGGAGTGGAATTGTTGTTTGTGGGATTATCTGATGTGGAGATCCTTCCCTGCCCCAGGTACAGGTATATTTGTGGTGACTGAACCCTGGGGTGCCACATGTGCAGTGATGATGGGGCCTCTCTCTCTCTCTCTCTCTTAAAGAACACAACACGTTATTTCACAGGAATCCGTTGCCTTTATTATCACACTATTTACAACGCATCCGTCAAATGCGTCACACAACGCATTGTGACGGATGCCGCACAACGCAAGTGTGAAAGCAGCCTTTTACTCACATGTTGGATCAGCTCTGTTCTAGCAATGTGACCACTCACATGAAATTGTCACATGACCTTTATTGCTCTTGATTAGCTGCTTATGGAGTGCAGCCCAACTGAAGCCACTAATTGGCTGCAACACACGTGACATAATAATGTCTTGTGAGCACAAATGGACACCGCACCGACCTAGTTGGAACAATGCTATACTGATCGGAGAAGCAAGTATATGCTGTTTATATTTTACATGGAGCACAGTTTGATTTAAAAAAGGTGGTCTTTTGCTAGCTATTAATATAGGTGTACTTACTACGTTTTTTTTTTGTCTTGCACAGGTATAATGGCTGGAAGTAACCGATCTGGAGACCTTAGAGATGCTCAGAGATCCATTCCTGTTGGCACTATTTTGGCTATAATCTCTACTTCATTAATCTGTATCCTATTAAGATTTTGTAGCATACTTAAATGTGCAGTGTTGTGGGAAGGGGGATGGTTTGGTACCTAAATGTAAACTCTAAAGGCCCCTGTCACACACAGAGATAAATCTGCGGCAGATCTGTGGTTGCAGTGAAATTGTGGACAATCAGTGCCAGGGTTGTGGCTGTGTACAAATGGAACAATATGTCCATGATTTCACTGCAACCACAGATCTGCCAAAGATTTATCTCTGTGTGTGACAGGGCCTTTAGTCCTAGCCACATGATTTTACAACCCATTATTGTAGCCCCTTATAGGAAATGGATATCTTGCTCAAAATGGGGAGCAGCTCCAAAGATAGGCTCCTTTAGTGGACACAACAAAAGAAATTTAATTGGGCACTGGGTAATGCTTCCATGACTTTGTGGGGGCAACTGTAAGGTGTCGGCACTGCAGCAGAGTACCATGTTATCAACTTATTTTCATGAGACCCTTTCAACAAGTGGAGAACTCTTTTCAAGTCACTCTCACTTTCACAAAGTCTGCCTCTGATTTAGTGTCCATTTTAGGACATGATCATCTATCAATGTCAAACCTCACAAATACCTTTTTTGATCCCTGACATTGACACCTGGTCATTGACACGTGATCACTGACACCTGATACCTTAAGGCCCAGTCACACTAAACAACTTACCAGCGATCCCAACAACGATCCAACCTGATAGGGATCGCTGGTAAGTTGCTAGGAGGTTGCTGGTGAGATGTCACACTGCGACGCTCCAGTGATCCCACCAGCAACCTGACCTGGCAGGGATCGCTGGAGCGTGGCTACATGAGTTGCTGGTGAGCTCACCAGCAACCAGTGACCAGCCCCCAGCCAGCAGCGCCGCGTGGAAGCGATGCTGCACTTGGTAACTAAGGTAAATATCGGGTAACCAACCTGATATTTACCTTGGTTACCAGCGCACACCGCTTAGCGCTGGCTCCCTGCTCTCCTAGCTACAGTACACATGGGGTTAATTACCCGATGTGTACTGCAGCTACATGTGCAGAGAGCAGGGAGCCGCGCACACTGCTTAGCGCTGGCTCCCTGCTCTCCTAGCTACAGTACACATGGGGTTAATTACCCGATGTGTACTGCAGCTACATGTGCAGAGAGCAGGGAGCCGCGCACAATGCTTAGCGCTGGCTCCCTGCTCTCCTAGCTACAGTACACATGGGGTTAATTACCCGATGTGTACTGCAGCTACATGTGCAGAGAGCAGGGAGCCGCGCACAATGCTTAGCGCTGGCTCCCTGCTCTCCTAGTTACAGCACACATCGGGTTAATTACCCGATGTGTCCTGCAGCTACATGTGCACAGAGCAGGAGCCGGCACTGACAGCGTGAGAGCTGCGGAGGCTGGTAACGGAGGTAAATATCGGGTAACCAAGGTAAGGGCTTCTTGGTTACCCGATGTTTACTGTGTTTACCAGAGTCCGCAGAAGCCGGTTCCTGCTGCCTGCACATTTAGTTGTTGCTCTGTTGCTGTCACACACAGCGATGTGCGCTTCACAGCGGGACAGCAACAACTAAAAAATGGCCCAGGACATTCAGCAACAACCAACGACCTCACAGCAGGGGCCAGGTTGTTGCTGGATGTCACACACAGCAACATCGCTGCTACGTCACAAAAGTTGTTCGTTACCAGCGATGTTGCTAGCGATGTTGCTTAGTGTGACGGGGCCTTTACATTATTTTCTTATGATATATTACTACCTAAATATCGAATCCAATAAATAATGAACTTATAGCTTTTAATGGTAAGGAATCTTTGTCACACATAGTATTATCCTTTCAAATCAAAACAAATAAAAAAGAAAAGACTTCTGTCCATTATAGGGATTAGAACCCAGAGCTCTGTATGTGAAAGACAGGACACTTACCACTGAGCTACTTATTTAATACTGGAATGTCAGCCTTTATTTTGGTTCCCTGATTTTCAGTGCTGTGGTGTCTAAAACACATTGGGCCTTTCACACTGACCTCCTTTAAGCCAAATTCAAATGTTTGACTCTGATCATAGACTTTGATAAGTGAAGAAAGCTACATCTCACATATTACACATCAGATTAGTATGCCTTAATATTAAGCTATAGGTTCATTATTTATTGGATTCAATATTTAGGTATCAGTGATCAGGTGTCAGTGTCAGGCCTGTTTCAGTTGTCAGACATCAGTGAAAAACACACGTTTTTCTCTGACGTGTTAAAGGTGCGTATGGCCCTCTGTGTGCCATGATTTTCGCACACGTGTGTTCTCCATGTGCTATCCATTATAGCACACGGAGATCAGGAACTTTATGCTCACCTGTCTTCCTGCGCTGCTGTCTGTGGTGCTGAAGTCTCCCACGCTACTGTTGCTTCTGGGTTGCAGTGCTTGAGCATTATTAGGCCGGTTTCACACATCCGGCTTTTCGCCGGTTTACCGGATCCGGCGCTCTCCCGTACAGACTATACAGTACAGTGACAGCGCTGTAACTTCCGGGTCACATGCGCCGGTCACATGACAGCATGTGACCGGCGCTTGTTGCGCTGTCACTGTACTGTAGTCACTGTATGGGAGAGCGCCGGATCCGGTAAACCGGCGAAAAGCCGGATGTGTGAAACCGGCCTTAGCCGGCCTGGAAGCAGGAGACAGCAGCGCCGAAGACTGCAGCGCTGGAGAAGGGGAGTACGAAATATAATTTTATTTCACAGACGTATGTTTTATCTGGTACGTGGCACACGAATCACACCACGCTGTGGTCCATGTGACATCACTGGTACCGGAGAAAAACGGACTTGTTTCCATATGGAACACATGGACACGTGTGCGCCACACGGAAACACGGTCAGTGAGAAATCACTGATGTATGTGCAGACCCATTAATTGTAATGGACCCATTGATTTTAATGGGTCGGCGTATGTCAGTGATTCTCGTACGAATAAAAACGGCGACATACGTACTGGAATCCCTGACATCTGAAAGAGGTCTTAGTGATCAGTTGTCAGTGATCAAACAGGGAATTCCTGATGTTTAACACTGATTTATGATCATGTCCTAAAATGGACACTGTACTCTGAACATTTGTAGCCTATAAGTTGTAAGCTCTTTATTCCCCTCTGTGCTGTCTAGCAAAGCAAGTTCTCCTATATTCTCCTGGAGAAGTGCTTGAGCTTAACACCACTTCTTGCTGCGTCCTTCTAATCTGTTGCTTAAAGGGATGGCAGTGTCACATCAATTTATTTACTAGTGATGGGGAAAATTCGATGTGTAACCTAATACATTTCTATGGACACTTTTTTGTGCTTTCTTTTTTTTTGTCTCAAATGATAAAAAGTTAAGGTCTCACCCCAACTCTGATAGTCCGTGAGTTATAAACAGAATGTGAATATGTTATACAGCCTCAGCCCTGTGTTAATGATTTATATCAGTTATCTCTGAACTTTCTCTTTTGACCAACCACTTATTAATCAGTTCCCAAAATGGGTTTGGTAATTATATCTTATACTAGATGGTGGCCCGATTCTAGCGCATCGGGTATTCTAGAATATGTACGTAGTTTATGTAGCTCCACCACTTCCTCAGCAACACCCACATCCAATCCGGAGGCAGCTGAGCAGAGAAGTGGGCGGGACATGCCGAGATGGAAATAGGAAGCAGCCGCATCTCCCAGGCTGCAGGGCCAGCGAGGGGAGGGAGAAAGTACTACAGAGTATGAAAAGATGAACAACAGGAGAAGAAGGCGATAAGGCACAAAATAATGCAAAATATATATTTTATTAGGTTTAAAAGACAATTAGAAAAATATTATGAACAAAAATGTATTGTAAAGGTTGGTGTTTGGCGATGTTGGCGCTGCGGGAAGCGCCCATGTGCAGTGTTGGCTCTGCTTTATAGATGATATTTCTATTATTTGGCAGGGCACGACCGTGCAACTCGATCTATTTATGGATGACCTAAATTCCAATTCCTTGAACATCAAGCTGACCTATAGGTCAAGCAAGACTACTTTGGATTTTTTAGACATCGGCATTTATGTGGATGGGTCGGGGGGCATTCAGAACGACGTCTTCCAGAAGGACACATCGGTCACTGCCCTTCTTCATGCATCCTCTGGTCATATCATATCTACCATACGCGCCCTCCCGACCGGACAGTTTCTGCGGATGAAGCGGATCTGCTCCACTTCTTCCACCTTTGAATCCCAGTCGTCCGATCTCCGATGCAGGTTTAAAGTGAGGGGTATCTACGTGCTAAAAATACCCCCAGGGAACAACTTCTACAATACAAACCACGTAGGCCAACCACTGATATTCAGATTCGATTCGTTGGGACTTTTAACCGTGAATGGGACACAATGAGGGGAATCCTGGGTAAGCACTTGTCGGTACTTTTTACTGATCCCACTTTGGCTGAAGTGCTGCCCAGAAGACCCCTCATGACAGCTGGGAGGGCTAGGAACTTGGGGAATCTTTTCGTCAAAAGCCATTACATTCCTCCTAGGCAGAACTATTTTGGATCCAGCGGACCTCTCCGGGGCTGTTTCCCCTGTAGTCATTGTGCCGCCTGCAGCAATACCATCAGGGCATCATCATTTGTCTCTTCTGATGGCAAAAGGACGTTCTCCATCTTCCAGTATATTACATGTAGTACCACACATGTGGTTTACTACGCAACATGCTCGTGCTCCCTGATTTACTTGGGGCTCACCTCACGTGAGCTCCACACAAGAGTCAGAGAGCACGTTGGAGACATCATTGCAGCTGGTTCGGTGGAGGACGTCACTTTGCTCAAGACGCTTCCCCCGCCATTTTAGGACATTTCACAACTGTAACCCTAAATCACTCCAGATATGGGGCATAGATGTGGTCCACGGAGGGTGTCCAGGGAGGCAATCTACGCAAGACTCTAGCACAGTGGGAGTCCAGGTGGATTGTCTCCCTGAACACTCTGGTTCGTTTTGGACTAAATGAAGTGGTCAGTTATGCCCCTTTTTTGTAGGGTTTTTTTTAGTCAGGATTTATATATATATCATGCATATTATCATCAACTCTATATGAGATTTTCTTACATCCTTCTAGTTCTCCTCTTGTCATTTCCCTGTGCCGTGTGCTTTTTGGGATTACATAATATATAGATGGGACATTTTTGTAATAATTGAGGTTGTGGAGTATTGTTCTATTTGGTGTATGCCCCTTGTTTTTATCTACATCATTTTAATTATTTTTTCTTTTGTAATTACTATTTCCCTTAGGTCTATTTCTTCCAATGGATATTGGGACCAAAAACATCTTTCTGATTGTATCAGGCCTTACTTTGATTCTGTGGACTACTTTGTTCCTTGACTTGTCATTTATTGTTACAATCTTAATGTGCCTGGTACTTCCCATATGTCTATTCATTATCATATACTCACCTGCTTGCGGTTATGCGCGTCCTCCGGTTTGCTGACAGTGGGCGGTGGTTTACGACGGTGTCCGTCTGGTGCCTCTTGCGCGGGAACCATGGTGACGCGACCTGTGGTCTCGCGCGTGCGCCGCACACAGCGGTGTTTTCTGTCCCTTGCTGCTGCCCGTACTCGACTGCTGGCGCATGCGCACAACACTAACCGCAATCAGGTTTGATTGCTCTCACCTCCCCGCTCCCAATATAGCTGGTTTCCCACCGCATGCACCACACTTCCTTTTGAGAAAGCGTGCTGCGAAACAGCTGTCAGGAGTTCCTCCTTACCACCAGAGCCAACCTCCCTCCACACCACCAGGTATTGTCCGCGTCTCCTCTGGTTTTTCACATGGTCCTTGCCTCTCATCTGCACAGCCCTCTAATCTTGAGCATGTACTACTAATTTATTTCATTTGGAGTGTACCCTTGTGGCAGGTCTGTGCATTCGTTAAGCTGGGTTCACACTAAGCGACAACGACGTCGCTGTTACGTCACCATTTTCTGTGACGTAACAGCGACCTTGTAAGTCGCTGTTATGATCGCTGCTTAGCTGTCAAACACAGCAGCTGAAGCAGCGATCATAACGACACGCGTCGCTGTGCTGCAGCATGTGCAGAGAGCAGGGAGCCGCGCACACTGAGCGCTGGCTCCCTGCTCTCCTAGCTACAGTACACATCGGGTTAATTACCCAATGTGTACTGCAGCTACATGTGCAGAGAGCAGGGAGCCGCGCACACTGCTTAGCGCTGGCTCCCTGCACTCCTAGCTACAGTACAAATCGGGTTAATTACCTGATGTGTACTGCAGCCACATGTGCAGAGAGCTGGGAGCCGGCGCTGACAGCGTGAGAGCGGCGGAGGCTGGTAACGAAGGTAAATATCGGGTAACCACCTTGGTTACCCGATGTTTACCTTGGTTACAGCTTACCGCAGGCTGTCAGACGCAGGCTCCTGCTCCATGCACATTCAGGATTATTGCTCTCTCGCTGTCACACACAGCGATGTGTGCTTATCAGCGGGAGAGCAACAATAAAAAAACGAACCAGGGCTGTGTGTAACGAGCAGCGATCTCACAGCAGGGGCCATATCGCTGCTCAGTGTCACACACAGCGAGATTGCTAATGAGGTCACTGCTGCGTCACAAAAACCGTGACTCATCAGCGATCTCAGCAGCGATCTCGCTGTGTGTGAAGCAGCTCTTAGGGAACCATTTACACCTTATTTACAGACAATAGTGGTTGTTCTATATGGGGCACAATCTCCTTAGGCCTGATTGCAGGTACAGACTTATCTACAATTTCTTTTTTACATGTGCCCCTCTAGTCTGCCACTTCTTTCAATCCAATGCCATGCTGGTGTGTTATCTTTAAAATTTAACATATAGGCATTACGCATATTGTTATTAATTATGGTTGGTTTTGTGTGCTAATCTCTTTACTTTTCAACAAATACCCTTTTTTTACACATTCACTTTAGACCTTTCCAATACATTGTTGTTCATAATATTTTTCTAATTGTCTTTTAAACTTAATAAAATATATATTTTGCATTATTTTGTGCCGTATCTTTTTCTCCTGTTGTTCATCATGCCTTATGGAGTAGGCATTTTCCCGGGGGATACTATTGAGTTATGCCCTCGGTGTACTATATTATGGCCAAATGTTTATATTTAACAGAGTATGAAAAGAGAAGAAAGTGCAAGGTGAATATAATCGTTTTGTTTTTTTCTTTACTGTGTGCTGGAGGCTGCTGCTAGGGTGTATATAGAGGCTTTGGCTTGTGGGGTGTATATAAAGGCTGCTGGGGTGTATATAGAGGCTGCTGGGGTGTATGTAGTGGATTCTGTGTGCGGCGGTGTCTGTGTGCAACAAATCAGCGAGGCGTGGTTCAAATGCCGCGACAATTCGCGGCTGGACTGCGCCTGTCGCTGATTGGTCGCGGGCGGCTGGTGCGACAATCAGCGACGCGGGATTTTCGTTACAGACAGACAGAATTAGACAATTATATATATATATATAGACTAGATGGTGGCCCGATTCTAACGCATCGGGTATTTTAGATATGTGCCCCCATCGTGGTATAGGCAGGATCCTTGTGTATGCAGCATCCTGGTCTGTGTCCCATCCGGGTATGGTCTCCATTCTTGTATGACCCCCATCTTGGTATGTGGGTTGATGCTTTGATGTGGCCCCATGCTGGTGTGTGCCCCCATCCTGATGTGCCCCCATCGTGGTATAGGGAGGATCCTTGTGTATGCAGCATCCTGGTTTGTGTCCCATCCGGGTATAGTCTCCATCCTTGTATGGCCCCCATCCTGGTATGTGGATTGATGCTGGTATGTGCCCCCATCGTGGTGCAGCCACCATCCTGACATGTGCCCCCATCCTGGTCTGTGCACGCAATGTGGTGTAGGCAGCCTTCCGGTATAGGCACCATCCATCTGTCTGCCAGCTGTTTGCTCCTGTGCGGTGTCCGCTCCGCATTTCCACTGTGGCCGGCGGTGAGTTGCAGGCTGTGGTGTTGGGAGGTGTGGGTTGGCCTGGTATGTGGGCTGATGCCTGGATGTGGCCCCATGCTGGTGTGCCCCCATCGTGGTGTAGCCACCATCCTGACATGTGCCCCCATCATGGTGTAGCCACCATCCTAACATGTGCCCCAATCGTGGTATAGGTAGGATCCTTGTGTATGCAGCATCCTGGTCTGTGTCCCATCCGGGTATGGTCTCCATTCTTGTATGACCCCCATCTTGGTATGTGGGTTGATGCTGGTATGTGGCCCCATCGTGGTATAGGCAGGATCCTTGTGTATGCAGCATCCTGGTCTGTGTTCCATTCTGGTATAGTCTCCATTTTTGTATGGCCCCCATCCTGGTATGTGGGTGTCTGTATTTGATATGTGTCTGTGGGCGATGTTTGATATGAGCGGGGTTGTGTGTGTGTGTGTGCAGTGAATGTTAAGTAGCCGCTCATGAATAGTACTGAGTGACTCATGAATAGTAATGAGCGGCTCCTTAACATTCACAGCAGTTTTAATATTTAAGTAGCCATGTGCTTCCCCAGCATTTATCGTTGGTTAGTGGGAGAGCTGCGTCCCGGAGTGTTGGTTTCCTAGTGTGCTGCAGCTGCGTCTCCTCCTGTGCCAGTTCCCTCTGTGTCTCTGTGGCGTGGGGAAGCCCTGCGATGCCGCAGCTGCGTTTCCTCCTGTCCCCGTCCCTCTGTGTGTCTCTGTGACGTGGGGAAGCTCTACGATGCCGCAGCTGCGTCTCCTCCGGTCCCCGTCCCTCTGTGTCTCTGTGGCATAGTTGGGTCACTGATCTGCGCTTTGGGGCCTCCTGTGGGTCGGGGCTTAAAGGCGCTTTCACCCTTGCGTTGAGTGACATCCGTTGCAATCCGCCGCCTTGAGGAATTACGGTAAACATTGCAGGAATCCGTTTACTCCTCATAGGCTTCTATTAAGGGCGGATTGCAACGGATGGTCTTGCGTTCTATCTGCCCCACGGCGCATCAGTTGTTTTGTCGGTGACCGTCAGTGCCCGTTGGGTGGAAGAAATGCTGAATGTAGCGTTTTTTCTGCTGTAAAAAAAAACACACTCTTCAGGATTCCGTCGGGATCCTTTAAGAGGCATAATTAGTGTCTATGGTACTGGATTCCGTCGCCATGTGTTTGGCGACTGATTCCAGTGCAGGATTCCGTCATGTTCTACTGAGCATGCTCAGCATGTCTAGCAGAACGTTCTAAATTGTTAAAAGCACTTTTGGTCTCTCTGTCTGTCGGTCTCTCTCTCGGTCTCTATCTCTCTCTGTTGGTCTCTCTCTCTCTGTCAATGTCGGTCTGTCTCTCCCTCTCTCCCCCTCACCGATCACCGGCGTGGCACTGCACAGCTGTCACACTGCTCTGGCGGCTTCTTTTTTTAAAATGGCGGCTGCTCCTTATTCCATCTCGAATTCCCTGCTTCCCCCGCCCATCGGCACCTATGATTGGTTGCGGTCAGACACGCCCCCACGCTGAGTGACAGCTGTCTCACTGCAACCAATCACAGCCGCTGGTGGGCAGATCTATATCATGCAGTACAATAAATAAATTTAAAAAAAAAACGGCGTGCGGTCCCCTCCAATTTTGATACCAGCCAAGATAAAGCCACACGGCTGAAGGCTGGTATTCTCAGGATGGGGAGCCCCACGTTATGGTGAGCACCCCAGCCTAAAAATATCAGCCAGCAGCCGCCCGGAATTGCTGCATCCATTAGATGTGATAGTCCCGGGACTCTACCCGGCTCATCCCGAATTGCCCTTGTGCGGAGGCAATCGGGGTACTAAGGAGTTAATGGCAGCCCATATCTGCCACTAAGTCCTAGGTTAATCATGGCAGGCGTCTGAGACACCCCCCCATGATTAACCTGTAAGTGAAAGTAAATAAACACATATACCGAAAAAATCCTTTATTTGAAATAAAAGACAAAAAACACCCTCTTTCACCACTTTATTAATTCCCAAATACCCCTCCAGGTCCGGTGTAATCCACAAAGGTCCCATTACGCTTTCAGCTCTGCTACATGAAGCTGACAGGAGCGTCCGTAAAACACCGCTGCTCACTGTGAGCTCCACAGAGCACCTGAAGTGAGTCGCGCTGTCAGCGGAGAAGCGGATACGTCACTCAGGTATTGCTGGTGTGTGTGTGTGGTGATGATGAGTGCGGTAGTGCCTGCATGTGTGCGGTGATGTTGGGTGCAGTAGTGCCTGGCTGTGTGCGGTGATGATAGGAGCGGTAGTGCCAGTGTATGTGCGGTGATGATAGGAGCGGTAGAGCCGGTGTATGTGCGGTGATGATGGGAGCGGTAGTGCCGGTGTATGTACGGTGATGATGGGAGCGGTATTTCCGGTGTATGTGCGATGATAATGGGTGCAGTAGTGCCAGTGTATGTGTGGTGATGATGGGTGCAGTAGTGCCGGTGTATGTGCGGTGGTTATGGGAGCGGTAGTGCCAGTGTATGTGCGGTGATGATAGGAGCGGTAGTGCCGGTGTATGTGCGGTGATGATGGGAGCGGTAGTGCCAGGGTGTGTGCGGTGATGATGGGTGCGGTGGTGCCGGTGTTTGTGCAGTGATGATGGAAGCGCTAGTGCTAGTGTATGTGCGGTGATGATAGGGGCGGTAGTGCCGGTGTATGTGCAGTGATGATGGGAGCGGTAGTGCTGGTGTATGTGCGGTGATGATGGGGGCGGTAGTGCCGGTGTATGTGCGATGATGATGGGAGCGGCATCCGTCACATGCGTCACACAACGCATTGTGATAGATGCCGCACAACGCAAGCAAGTGTGAAAGCACCCACTGTTCTCCGTCGCGTCGGGTGTAGGGAGCTTCCATTGCGGTGTCCCTTGTACCTGTCCGCCAGATGCGCCATGGCGTCGTCAGGGTTTCGGCGAATGGGCGTGTCCTAATTGAGCGGTCGTCACTGGTGATTGGGTTTGGGTAGAGTAAGGTGTGGGTGATGTGATGCAGGGCCGCTGCTGATTCGGTGAGGTAGAGTGATGGGTGGGTGTGTGGGGGGGGATGTTCGGCCTCTTGGAGCTGTGTGGGCGTGGTTTAGGCGGTTTCAGCGTATGACGTCATTTCTTGGACAGACAGGCAGAATAGGGCAATTATATATATATAGATGAGCTGATTGTCCATGTTTCTTTGTATACCTTAACTGTTTCAGCTACCAGGACACAAGTTCATTTGCATGTATATAGAAATATAATAAAAATATTTAAAGTCTTTTGGATTTTCCTAGCAGGGTTTGGGGTAAACCAGAACATAACAGTAAATAAAACAACAAAGTGAGGTAGACCATGCTGAGAAATTTTGATCTCAGGTCTATCACTAATTTGGTAAAATTTTTTTTTTTTTTGCAGCTGATTGGGGGATGGGCAATGGTGCCGACCCCTCCAGCAGTAAATGCAAAAAAGAAAGGATCTCAGGTCCGCGGGGGTGTGGACCTACGGGTGTTGGGGGCTTTAGTTTATAAAGACTCCCTGTGAGTCTTAATTGATCAAATGAGTTGATTACATCCATGTCAGATTTCCCCAAAGGACAGGCCTACGTGCCTGATCCAAGGGGGTTGTATTTTCCGACATGGATGTATTTTCCAGACCCCTCCCGCCCCTCTGCCTCCCCCGGACGGCGGGGCACAAGAGCAGGAGGAAAGAAAAAGAGGGAAACATGTCTTGTGAGAGGCGGAGGGAAAGAAAAAAAAAGTTTAAAAGACAGCATTACTCATCAAACTAGACAATAGTTATATCAGGTAAATCAGATAGTTACACCATGGGTTCCACATCTAATCAATGCCTAATGACTAGCATAAAAGTAGCTACTTTTAATGTAAGAGGCCTAAACATTTAAAAAAAAGGTCACAGATCTTAAACTATTTACAAAAAAATAAAGTAGATGTGATATTCCTACAAGAAACCCATTTCAAACAAACACATACGCCTATAACCAAGAACAGATTTTATACCAGGTGGTATAACTCCAATTCACCAATAAAAAAAAAGTAAAGGTGTTTCCGTAATTATGAATAAAAGGATCCCCTTTACATTCCAAGATGTGCTACACGACACAGAAGGCAGATATATAATGCTTAAAGGCTCAATACACAATGTCCTGTTCACGTTAGCGAATGTATATGCACCAAACAATAACCAAGGCGCCTTCTTTAAAAAAGTAACCGACATACTAGATAACTTTGCTGAGGGTCAATTAATTCTAGGCGGTGACTTTAATGTACCTTTACATCCCCCTTCAGATACATCGAATGGCCAATCAACAAGACCACAAAAAACAATTAAATACATTAGAAAGCTTTTATCCACCCGACTTCTGATGGATGTTTGGAGAATAGTACACCCCTCCTCGAGGGACTATTCCTTCTTTTCAGCTGTACATAAAAAATACTCAAGAATTGATTACTTGTTTCTTCCACACAAATTTCTGAGTCATGTAGATGACATCTCATATGACGCAATCTTATTTTCAGACCATGCCCCGCTATTTCTTAATTTGAAAATACACCAATAAAACAAAGGGCCTATTAACTGGAAATTAAACAATAATCTCCTCAAAAATAATAACACACGAGAACAAATAGCCAAAAATATCAAAACCTTTTTCAGAGAAAACTGTTTGGGTAGCAAATGTGATTCCAATATTTGGGAAACCCACAAGGCCGTCCTTAGAGGCTCTTTTATCGAATTAGGATCAAGATCAAAGAAAGAGAGGGAAAAAGAGATCACAACAAAAATAGCCCTAAAAAAAAATTAGAAGACAAACATAAGACGTCACACTCCCCTATTCTAGAAAAAAAACTCTACAATCTAAGATTCGAGCTGAGAGCTCTTCTTGACCAGAAATACGAGAAATTTCTGTCGTTTTCTCGATTCAAAGCATATTCATATGCAAATAAATGTGGTAAATACCTCGCAAATTCTATTACGAAACAAATCAACTCTACCCACATACTTAAAATAAAAAATAATAAAGATCAGATCCTATACAAGACGGAAGATATTGCTAAAACATTTTCTGAATACTTTTCAAACCTATACAATCTAAAACCAAATTGCAAGACTGAATTCGAAAAAATCGCAAAAACAAGACTTTTTTTTAAAAAAATTAACTCTTCCTCAGGTCTCTGACACACAAAAGAACTCTTTAACCTGCCCAATAACTAGAAATGAGGTAGACGAAGCTATATCACAAACCCCAAATGACAAAAGCCCAGGCCCAGACGGCTTCTCGATTGAGTACTATAAGCATTTTAAAGCTGAACTAGTTCCATATCTGACAGATTATTTTAACCACATTAACGAATCCAACAAATTTAAAAAGGAATCCCTTATTGCTCACATTAGCCTGATACCGAAGGAGGGAAAAAACCCTACCTCCTGTAGTAGTTTCAGGCCAATCTCCCTTATCAACAATGACATAAAGATCTATGCCAAAATCTTAGCGAACCGATTACAAATATTTCTCCCAGAACTGATAAACCCAGAACAGGTTGGCTTTGTCAAAGGTAGAGAGGCTAAGGATAACGTAATGAGGGCAATCGACGCGATCCATCTGGCAAAACACCGGAAAATACAAATGTCTGTACTTTCTACGGATGCATAAAAAGCCTTTGATCGCGTCGATTGGTACTTCATGGAGCAGACCCTTTCCAAATTCGGACTTCCACAAAAATTCATACACAAAATTATGGCTTTATATACCGCCCCTTCAGCGAAAGTCAAAATCAACAACACATTATCTCCTGGCTTCAATATACAGAATGGCACAAGACAAGGCTGCCCCCTATCTCCTATACTCTTTATCCTTACGCTAGAAGCATTGTTACAAAAAATTAGACAATCCCCCAAAATTAGAGGATTGAAACTTGGCACAATTGAACACAAATGTGCTGCCTACGCAGATGATATTCTTTTCTTTCTAGTAAACCCAAATGAATCTATAAAAACCTTACTATCTGACTTAAGTTACTTTAATTCAATTTCGAACTTTAAAATAAATTTTTCTAAATCAAACATTATGCACATTCTAATATCACCTGAAACCAAAAAAATATTGACAACAATCTCACCATTTAAGGAATGCTCATCCATCACCTATCTAGGCACAAAGTTGAGTGACTCCTCCATCCATCTCTATAGGCTTAATTTTGCACCATTAATATTGTCATTAGAATCCACTCTGACGTCATGGAAAGATGTTCCAATTTCTTGGTTCGGTAGAGTCAACTTAATAAAAATGATAATCCTACCAAAAATTGTATACCTTCTACAAACTCTCCCGATAGAGATCCCCCAACAATTCTTCAAAAAAATGGAAAGCTTAGTATCAAACTTTATATGGGGAGGAAAAAGTCATAGAATAAGCTACAAGATCTTAACGAACCCAAAACACAAAGGAGGTCTAGGTCTTCCAGATTTTGAGAGATACAGAATAGCCGCACACATAGCTAGAGTAATTGAACTTAGAACTCACTCCCCAACAAAACTATGGAGGACTCTAGAAATCCATGACCTAGATGCAGGGCTCCAACACCATCTTTGACCTACCCCACATAACAAATTCAAATATAATAGCATCTCAAACCCCTATACTATGACAACTCTTAAGCTATGGCACAGAACGAATAAAAAAATGAACATCATACCAAGGATATGTAAAGCCACCCCTATTCTCCATTTAATACCAAACAAATATAGAACACTTAAAAAAAAGATTGGTCTTTCGAAAGCATATAGAGATGCACCACTATATTCATTGATGGACAAAAATGACTCCCTAAGATCTGACAAAATCAATTTACTCATCTCCTCCCTCCAACTCGATAACGCGGATGCACAAATCCTTGGAGACATAATAAAACATCACTTTCCAGACATTTCAACTTGTACACCAGACCCCCCAATACTCAAACTATTTTTAAACACAATGAGAAATGACAAAATAATAGCTAAAATAAATAAAAATTTAACACAAAGAGAAATTATTCCAAATGTTATAAGCAAATGGGAAACCGAACTGAACATAAAATTTCTTCCAAACGAAATTCAAGCAATAATGAGAAATATTCATTACCTTACATTCTCAGTGAGATATCAAGAATTAAATTATAAAATAATCTCAAGGTGGTACAAAACCCCACTAATATTAAACAAAATAAATAGCACAATATCACCACTATGCTGGAGATGTGAGATGGAGTTGGTCACTTTGACTCACATCTGGTTGAAATGTCCTAAAATTCAAGAATACTGGGAAAAGGTAGGAGAACACATTGAGAGTGGCTAAAATAGATATACATTTAACACCAAAATTCATCCTCTTAAATCTAGATCCTACAAACACACTATTAAAAAAAAATTCCATGCTACCTCAATTACTCAATGCTGCAAAACTGATGATAGCTAGACATTGGAAGAGTGAAGACCCGCCCTCCATCAAAGAATGGATCGAGGAGACAACACGAGTAGGCATATATGAAAAAATTAGATTGTCAAAAATTAAAGATGAGAAAATATCAACCAACTGGAGCGTTTGGCTAAATACTCTTACATGATGATAGTAGCTTAAGCGGGCTTTACACGCTACGATTTCGCTACAGCGATCTCGTTGGGGTCACGGATTTTGTGACGCACATCCGGCCGCTGTAGCGATGTCGTAGCGTGTGACTTCTAGGAGCGATTTTGGATCGTTGCAAAAACGTCCAAAATCGCTCCTCGTTGACATGGGGGTCCACTCCCAATTATCGCTGCTGTCGCAGGGGCGAAGTTGATCCTCGTCCCTGCGGCAGCACACATCGCTCCGTGTGACGCCGCAGGAACGAGGATCATCTCCTTACCTGCCTCCGGCCACAATGCGGAAGGAAGGAGATGGGCGGGATGTTACGTCCCGCTCATCTCCGCCCCTCCGCTTACATTGGGCGGCCGCTTAGTGACGTCACTGTGACGCCAAACGGAGCGCCCCCTTAGAAAGGAGGCGGTTCGCCGGTCACAGCGACGTCGAAGGACAGATAAGTATGTGTGGCGGGGGTGCGCGATTTTGTGCGCGACAGGCAGCGATATGCCCATCGCGCACAAACGATGGGGGCGGGTGTCATGCTAGCGATATCGGGCCGGATATCGCAGCATGTAAAGCCACCCTTAGCCTTCGTCAATATTGACGAAACAATTCTCTTCATATGTTTCATGTTTTTTTTTATTACTCCTTGCTCTAAAAAGAACATGATAATCTTAGCAGGACTTCAGTTTCTTTACTCTGTTCACCATAACACCCTCTCTCCCCTATATATCATTAATCCATCTTCTCCCCGCATTCTGCCTTATACTAAACTTAATACTCCTCTCCCCTCCTTTTCTTCTTACTCCCATATCTTCTCAGGCATCAAAGCTTCTCTCTTTTGTACCCTATTGATATAGGATCATATATGTCGCAATGTGTATTACACTCTGTATATGTATATTGTGTCATGTCCTGTAAAAGATTTGTTAAGATGCCATTCCCCCCTTTTTTTTGTCCTATACCTTATGACTTAAAAAATTTAAATAAAGAATTTATAAAAAAAAAATATTTCAAGTCTTTTTTAGGGGATTTGAAAAAAAAATGTTTATGTGGAGTTGTAATGGAGCAACGGCGCTACAGTCAAGTATGCGCATTGCTTGTAGTACTGATGAATGCAACATTTATATAAAATCCATCGATCTTAACATAAATACTCAGATTTCAGTGCAGTAATCCTTTTTGGAGCTTGTGTCGAGGGAGTGGTTTTAAGAGACAAGTAAGTGATATTTTCACCATTTGTTTTGTTGTTGTTCTTTAGGTACAGAAGCAGTAACTCCACAAATACTTCAAAAGTGCAACAGTAATTTAAAGAATATTGGGCAAATTCTTCTATTGTCTGAAATATAATAAATAAATTGTTGCAAGGTCCTTTATTTGTCTTTGAGTCTAGAAATAATTCAGTCCTCATTGGCTGGTTAAAATAACCTGTAACATACTCAGTCCACATGATCTTGCAAACAATGCATCTACTAATTTGTGAGTGACGTAGAAACTGTCATAGCATATTGAAGCCTCCAGTCACACAACTTTGCAACAGGGTTTATTCCGCTTCGCAATCATATGTTACAAATATTAGTTATAAATCTTTAGAGAATGCAAGACAAAGCAGCCTTTTTTGAAGGTTTCATTGTACATGTAATGAATATGTAGGAGGCTGAGTTTTCAGTTTGACCTGTGATCCTAAACTCAGTAACAGAGGATGGCTCAGTGACTCACATGGGCACAGCAAGGTTAAAATGCATTAGGAATTCAAGGAAATTAGCATTGACGTAACAGCCTGTCAATTAGTGTTGAGCCACCCCCCTAGTGTTCGAGTTCGGTACGTCGAACGGCGGCTCAGTTCGGCGAATGTTCGACGAATACCTTCGAACCCCATTGAAAACAATGGTAAGCAAACACATACAAACACATTATACATGTACACATACAGTTAATAAACATTGCCATTACACTTAAAGGTCCCTGCGATGCGTCCTGCACTCTCTCCCGCCGCTTTTCTTTCCGATCATCGCTGCGCCCTCCCGGTAACCAGCACTAATTATAGGACCTTCCGTGACGTCGTCATAGCATGTGACCAGTCACATGTGTATTATCTCATTGGCTACAGACTGGTCACATGGTTAGACGTCATGCTAGGTCCTGTCAGTGCATCTCTCCGGTACGCGGTGCTCGTTTGAGCATCTCCGTGTACCGGCAAGATGCTTGGGCACATGCTTGGCTTCCCATTCCTGCATGTGTGCGCTCTTTACAGAGTCAGCCCACATGCAAGGACTGGATGCCACAGCCGGTGAATAACGGAGATTACCATTGCTATAGTAACTCGCCTGTCAGATTACTATTTCAATGGTGGCAACGGTGACATCACGGCTTACAACCCGCAGCCTCTGCTGACTCACTGAGTGATTAGAAGAGATAAAGTAGCCCTGGCACACCGTTTATTTCCCAAATGTAATAACGAAGAAGATGAAAGTCTCTTTTAAATTTTTATTGAAAAAGACGATACAGTTGCAGAAAGTCCGCCTATGACAACGTTTCGGCCATCATTTCGGCCTTCATCTGGTCGGACAGACTGACTGGTCAAGTAGTGATTCTCAGAGGAGCGAAGAAAAATTATAGTACTGGTAAAGTAATATGAACACGTTATTCGTCTATTTGTGGATAGATTAGCAAAATCCTGGGATAATAGCGGGGTCCCGTCAATATTTCAGGTTACACTTATAGGTATACTCTGTGAGACAGAGGTGATACTTGGCTCTATGAGAGCGTCAGACCAATCTGTACATGAGTGGCAGGATGTATACACAATCTTTAGGTAGGGCTGCTGCGTGGCAGATTGCTTAATTCAATTCTACCTAGTAGAGACGAAGGGTAGTGGTGCCACAAGTTACATGTTACATGAGATAACCAGGGAAGGAGTCTTGCGAGGATAATTTGCATATTCCCAGTGCCTTCTGGGATAAGTGAAGAGTCACCGCGAGCTCAAGGAGAACCGGGTTTTGGCCTGTCTTCTTCATTGTGAGCGTGAGTGAGCAAAGTGTGAGCAAAAGTAAGTGTGAATAGAATTGTTTGTATTTAGTTGTTTAATTACTTAACATTTGTTTAGTGCTATCCCCATTAGAAAATGTGCTCCACTATTGCTAATGCGATCCAGTGTACATCTTGTCTCATGTATGCAGTCCTTGAAAAGCCGTTCGAGGGTGCATACTGTTGTTCGAGATGTGCGCAAGTTGCACGTTTGGAAGCCCAGATACTGGATCTAAATGAGCAGCTGGCAACTCTGAGATGCATTAGCAATATGGAAAGGAGTGTGCTGCTCACTGAGCAGCAGCTTGCTGGGTCAGATGTGGGGGAGGATCGTAGTAGGGAGCGGCAGGACGGTGAGGTAGGTAGCTGGGTGACAAAAAGGGGGGTAAAGGGAAAAGTGCTAGGGAGGCTAGTCCTGAACTGACACACCCCAATAGGTTTGCAAACTTGGCAGATGAGGGGGATGTCATTACAGGGGTAGCATTGCTGCAGCAAGGCATGACCTCTGGACGCCAGAGGAGTGTCTGCTCCAGTAAGGGGGGGAATAGGAGTGCAGGGCAGGCAAGACAGGTACTGGTAGTGGGGGACTCAATTATTAGGGGGACAGATAGGGCAATCTGTCACAAAGACAGGGATCGCCGAACAGTGTGTTGTCTTCCTGGCGCTCGAGTTCGGCACATCGCTGATCGGGTTGACAGATTACTGGGAGGGGCTGGGGAGGACCCAGCGGTCATTGTACATATTGGCACAAATGACAAAGTTAGAGGTAGGTGGAAGGTCCTTAAAGATGATTTCAGGGAATTAGGTTGTAAGCTTAAAGCATGGACCTCAAAGGTGGTATTTTCGGAAATACTACCTGTGCCACGAGCCACACCAGAGAGGCAAAGAGAGATCAGGGAGGTTAACAGGTGGCTCAAGAATTGGTGTAGGAAAGAGGGTTTTGGGTTCCTGGAGAATTGGGCCGACTTTTCAGTTGGCTACAGATTCTATGCTAGGGATGGGCTGCATCTTAATGGGGAGGGTGCAGCTCTGCTGGGGCAGAAAATGGCTAGAAGGTTGGAGGAGTGTTTAAACTAGGAATGGGGGGCGAGGGTATTCACTTTATAGAAGGGGAATGTAGTGCAGATAGTGACCAGGGCACAAGTAATGAAATTGGGGGTGGTACGGGAGGAAGGGTTAGGACAGTCAATACAGTAAGCAGGAATATAGGTACAGAGTCATACGTAACGTGCATGTACACTAATGCCCGAAGCCTCACAAATAAGGTGGAGGAATTAGAATTAATATTGTTGGAAGAAAATTATGATATAGTGGGGATATCAGAGACATGGCTGGATGAGAGCTATGACTGGGCTGTTAATTTACAGGGTTATAGCCTATTCAGGAATGACCGTACAAATAAGCGAGGGGGAGGTGTGTGTCTATATGTAAAATCATCCTTAAAACCCATCCTGCGTGACAACATATGTGAGGGTACTGAGAATGTAGAGTCCCTATGGGTGGAGATAAGGGGGGGGAGAATGAATAATAAAATACTGATAGGGGTGTGTTATAAGACGCCGAATATTATGGAAGAGGTAGAGAATCTCCTCATAAAGCAAATTGATAAAGCAGCGAGTCTCGGAGAGGTAATTATTATGGGGGACTTTAACTATCCTGATATAAATTGGGGAACAGAAACTTGCAGTTCCAGCAAAGGAAATAGATTTTTGATAACAATGAAAGATAATTACCTTTCACAAATGGTACAGGACCCCACAAGAGGGGGAGCACTACTAGACCTTGTACTAACCAATAGGCCAGACCGCATATCAAATATACAAGTTGGGGGTTACTTGGGGAATAGTGATCACAAAATAATAAGTTTTCATGTATTCTTTAGTAAGATGTATAGTAGAGGGGCTACAAGGACACTAAACTTCAGGAAAGCAAATTTTAAACGGTTGAGAGATGATCTTAGTGCAATAAACTGGGATGATGTACTAAGTAATAAAAGTACACAAAGCAAATGGGAGACTTTTATGAGCATCCTGAATAGGGCTTGTGCAGAAAATATACCCTATGGGAACAAACATGCTAGAAATAGGAGGAAACCCCTATGGCTAAATAGAGCTGTAAGGGAAGCAATAAAAGAAAAACAGAAAGCCTTAAAAGAATTAAAGAGGGTAGGTAGTGATGAGGCATTATATAATTATAGAAAATTAAATAAAATATGTAAAAAGCAAATTAAGTTAGCTAAGTTTGAGACAGAGAGACTCATTGCGAGAGAAAGTAAAAATAATCCTAAAATATTCTTTAACTACATAAACAGTAAAAAACTGAAAAGCGATAGTGTTGGCCCCCTTAAAAATAGTCTTGGTGAAATGGTGGAAGGGGATGAGGGTAAAGCCAACCTGCTGAATGACTTTTTTTCTACGGTTTTTATACAAGAAAATGCCATGGCAGATGACATGACCAGTGATGCCATAAATTCACCCTTGAATATTACCTGCTTAACCCAGCAGGAAGTACGCCGCCGCCTCGAAATCACTAAGGTTGACAAATCTCCGGGCCCGGATGGCATACACCCCAGAGTACTACAGGAATTGAGTTCTGTGATAGATAGACCATTATTTTTAATCTTCTCAGATTCCTTAATAACAGGGTCGGTACCGCAGGACTGGCGCATAGCAAATGTGGTGCCAATATTCAAAAAGGGGACAAAAACTGAGCCGGGAAATTATAGGCCGGTAAGTTTAACCTCTACGGTTGGTAAAATCCTTGAGGGTTTCTTGAGAGATGCTATACTGGAGTATCTCAAGAAAAATAACCTTATGACAGAGTATCAACATGGGTTTATGAGGGATCGATCCTGTCAAACTAATTTGATCAGCTTCTATGAAGAGGTAGGTTCAAGCCTGGACCAGGGAAATTCAGTGGATGTTGTGTATATGGACTTTTCAAAAGCTTTTGATACGGTGCCACACAAAAGGTTGGTACATAAAATGAGAATAATGGGGATAGGGGAAAATATGTGTAACTGGGTTAAAAACTGGCTCAGTGATAGGAAACAAAGGGTGGTTATTAATGGTACGTACTCGGACTGGGTCTCAGTTCATAGTGGGGTACCACA
Organism: Anomaloglossus baeobatrachus; assembly: GCF_048569485.1. NCBI lineage: Eukaryota > Metazoa > Chordata > Amphibia > Anura > Aromobatidae > Anomaloglossus > Anomaloglossus baeobatrachus. Next base: position 166,478,325 of record NC_134362.1, read on the forward strand.
GGGGTCAGTATTGGGCCCGCTTCTTTTCAACATATTTATAAATGACCTTGTTGGGGGCATGCGGAGTAGAATTTCAATATTTGCAGATGATACTAAACTCTGCAGGGTAATCAATACAGAGGAGGATAATTTTATATTACAGGGAGATTTATGTAAATTGGAGGATTGGGCTGAGAAGTGGCAATTGAAGTTTAATGTAGATAAATGTAAGGTCATGCACTTGGGTAGAGGAAATAACATTTATGATTATGTACTTAATTGTAGAACACTGGGTAAAACAGACACAGAAAAAGACTTGGGTGTATGGGTGGATGGTAAACTTCACTTTAGTGGACAGTGTCAGGCAGCTGCTGCCAGGGCTAATAAAATAATGGGATGTATTAAAAGAGGTATAAGTGTTCATGAAAAAAATATAGTTCTACCTCTGTACAAGTCACTAGTGCGACCGCACGTAGAATACTGTGTACAATTCTGGTCACCGATATATAAGAAGGACATAGCTGAACTGGAGAGGGTGCAAAGAAGAGCGACCAAGATTATTAGAGGAATGGGGGGGCTGCAATACGAAGACAGGTTATTAAACTTGGGGTTATTTAGTCTGGAAAAACGAAGGCTTAGGGGAGATCTAATCACAATGTATAAATATATGAGGGGACAGTACAGAGACCTTTCCAAAGATCTATTTACACCTAGGCCTGCGACTGGAACACGGGGGCATCCGCTACGTCTTGAGGAAAGAAGGTTTAATCATAATCACAGACGAGGATTCTTTACTGTACGAGCAGTGAGACTATGGAATTCTCTGCCGCATGATGTTGTAATGAGTGATTCACTACTAACATTTAAGCAGAGCCTGGATGCCTTTCTTGAAAAATTTAATATAACCAGTTATGTATATTAGATTTTATGACAGGGTATCGATCCAGGGAACTAGTCTGATTGCCGGATGTGGAGTCAGGAAGGAAATTTTTTCCCCATTGGAACTTGTTTGCCACATTGGGGTTTTTTGCCTTCCTCTGGATCAACATGTTAGGCTACGGGTTGAACTAGATGGACTTAGAGTCTCCCTTCAACCTTAAAACTATGATACTATGATGATACTATGAGATCCGGGATTCTATGTCTAAGACTTAGTTCATATGCACAAGGCAGAAAAAATGAATGATTGGAGTCCGCAAATGCCTGGGAGCAGGGGCCCTATGCCTCAAAAATCCGGTTTGTTTAGTTATCAGTGGGGCTTAGAGACGCACAGGGCACGCAAGCGGTCTTCACACATACTGATCTCCTTACCTGCCTCACCGCTGTATCTCTAAGCCCCACTGATAACTAAACAAACCGGATTTTTGAGGCATAGGGCCCCTGCTCCCAGGCATTTGCGGACTCCAATCATTCATTTTTTCTGCCTTGTGCATATGAACTAAGTCTTAGACATAGAATCCCGGATCTCATGTAACATGTAACTTGTGGCACCACTACCCTTCGTCTCTACTAGGTAGAATTGAATTAAGCAATCTGCCACGCAGCAGCCCTACCTAAAGATTGTGTATACATCCTGCCACTCATGTACAGATTGGTCTGACGCTCTCATAGAGCCAAGTATCACCTCTGTCTCACAGAGTATACCTATAAGTGTAACCTGAAATATTGACGGGACCCCGCTATTATCCCAGGATTTTGCTAATCTATCCACAAATAGACAAATAACGTGTTCATATTACTTTACCAGTACTATAATTTTACTTCGCTCCTCTGAGAATCACTACTTGACCAGTCAGTCTGTCCGACCAGATGAAGGCCGAAATGATGGCCGAAACGTTGTCATAGGCGGACTTTCTGCAACTGTATCGTCTTTTTCAATAAAAATTTAAAAGAGACTTTCATCTTCTTCGTTATTACAATTGGGAAATAAACGGTGTGCCAGGGCTACTTTATCTCTACCAAACAATTTTTTCCTGAGCACCTGTGTAGGTGACGCTAGGTCCTTTTTGTTCTTGCTCACTGAGTGATTAGACTGCACGGGAGCAGCAGTGTCTTCCTCCCATTCAGTGTTGTCTGATGTAGCAGAGCTGCATGGGTTGAAGGAGAAAGAAGACAGAAGACCAGGATCGTTGAGGGGTGAGAGGGAGTAATAAACATGGAGTCTCCAAGTGTGTCTGTGTATTTATTTCTATTAAAGTATTTTTTCTCTGTGTGGTGTCCTTTTTTTAACCCTTTATTGGAGATTCTTAATGGCCGGGTCAAACTTGCCTGACATTAAGAATCTCTGACTTAATACTAGCTAGTAAAATAAAGCTAGTATTAACCCATTATTACCCAGCAAGCCACCCGGCATCAGGGCAGCTGGAGAGTTGGATACAGCGCCAGATGATGGCGCTTCTATGAAAGCGCCATTTTCTGGGGTGGCTGCGGACTGCAATTCGCAGCAGAGGGGCCCAGAAAGTTCGGGCCAACCTGTGTTGCGGATTCTAATTTTCAGCTGCCTAGTTGTACCTGGCTGGACACAAAAATGGGGCAAAGCCCATGTCGGGTTTTTTTTTTAATTAATTCATGAAATAATTAAAAAAAAGGGCTTCCCTATATTTTTAGTTCCCAGCTGGGTACAAATAGGTAGCCGGGGGTTGGGGGCAGCCGTACCTGCCTGCTGTACCTGGCTAGCATACAAAAATATGACGAAGCCCACGTCAATTTTTTTGGTGGACAAAAACCTCCTGCATACAGTCCTGGATGGAGTATGCTGAGCCTTGTAGTTCTGCAGCTGCTGTCTGCTCTCCTCCATACAGACAGACAGCTGCAGAACTACAAGGCTCACCATACTCAATCCAGGACTGTATGCAGGAGTTTTTTGCCCCCCCCAAAAAAAATTACATGGGCTTCGCCATGTTTTTGTATGCTAGCCAGGTATAGCAGGCAGCTACGGGCTGCCCCCAACCCCCAGCTGCCTATTTGTACCCGGCTGAGAACCAAAAATATTGGGAAACCCCCTTTTTTTTTAATTATTTCATGAATTTCATGAAATAATAATAAAAAAAAAAAAAAATGACGTGGGCTTTGCCCAATTTTTCTGTCCAGCCAGGTACAACTAGGCAGCTGGGGATTGGAATCCTCAGCGCAGGGTGCCTAAGCTTTCTGGGCAACCCTGCTGCGAATTGCAGTCCGCAGCCGCCCCAGAAAAAGGCGCTTTCATAGAAGCACCATCTTCTGGCGCTGTATCCAACTCTCCAGCTGCCCTGGTGACAGGTGGCTTGCTGGCTAATGGATTAGGGCTAGCTGTATATTATCAACTGGCCCTAAGCCCGAAATTCATGGTGTCACGCCATTATTAGACATGGCTACCATAAATTTCTAGTACAGATAAAAAAAACACAACACACAGAAAAATATATTTTTATTAGAAATAAAACACAACACAATTAGTGACTCCATCTTTATTGAAATAAAGAACCCCCCCTCCGCAGTAATCCTGGGTCAACGGTCCCGCACCGTCGAATTCGGATCCAATATCGTTTGATCGGTTTGCTGGAAGGCAAAGCGATCAGATGATTTGTCAGGTTCAAGGGCCTGAATCACATGACACCGCAGCTGATTGCATAAACGGCATTTATACAATCAGCTGATGCATCAGTGTAAAAAAAAAAACAACAACACACTTCTGTGCAGACTCCTGTCCTTCCGCAGCAGCTGATAGTTTAGCCGGCCGGGCGGTAAAAAGCCGGCCTCACCGCTTGACTTATAGTGTCAGCTGATCCCGTCAGGTGACCGCATCAGCTGATCATTGCCAGGTCTGAGAGAGAGAAGAGAGAGGAGAGAGCAATGCAGCCTCATTCCTTGAACTGCTCCGATTTTAGAGGTGTGTCCCGCGGCTCACAGCTGATGTCCGACTCCTCCCCTCAGTGCATAATTAAATTAAATTATAGTTATAAATAATAATTATAATTTAAAATTAAATTAAATTCTTTACCAGGATGGCTGGGACTCAACCTCGTGAACTAATTTTCCTTAGGCAGTAGCTCTATCCATTGAGCCACTGCCTCTAATGAAAAGCATAGAAAGATTTGGTAATCTTGACCCCTGTATTGCACTTGAGAATCCAGAATTGGGAAAAAGAGAGAGAGAAAGAGAGAGAGAGAAAAAGAAAGGGGGAGAGAGAGAGGAGAGAGCAATGAAGCCTCATTCCGTGAACTGCTCCGATTTTAGAAGTGTGGCCTGTGGCTCAGAGCTGATGTCCGGCTCCTCTCAGCAGTGCATAATTAAATTATAACTATAAATAAATAATAATTATAATTTAAAATTAAAAATAAATTAAATTCTTTACCGGGACGGCTGGGACTCGAACTTGTGAACAAATTCTCCTTAGGTAGTAGCTCTATCCATTGAGCCACTGCCTCTAATGAAAAGCATAGGAAGATTTGGTAATCTTGACCTCTGTATTGCACTTGAGAATCCAGAAGTAGATTATTCAGCTACAAGGATGGATGGAAGGATGGATAGATGGAGGGATGGATGGAGGGACGGATGGAGGGCTGGACGGAGGGAGGGATGGATGGAGGGAGGGATGGATGGAGGGAGGGATGGATGGATGGAGGGATGGAGGGAGGGATGAAGGGAGGGATGAAGGGAGGGATGAATGGATGGAGAGAGGGATGGAGGGAGGAATGGATGGGAGGGCAAACACCGGCACTACCGCCCTCGTCACCGCACACATGCAGGCACTACAACCCCCATCATCACCACACACACATGCATTACCTCAGTGATGTCCCTGCTGACAGCGCAGCTCACTTCAGTAGCTGCGTGGATCTGACACAGAGCGCTCGTGTTCTGCTGCGCTCCTGTCCGCTTCATGTAGCAGAGCTGGATGCGTCGTGGGACCTCTGTGGATTACGTCGGACCTGGAGGGGTATTTGGGGATTTTAATAAAATGGTGAAAGAGGGTGTTTTTTTGTCTTTTATTCCAAATAAAGGATTTTTCGTTGTGTGTGTTTATTTACTTTCACTTGCATGTTAATCATGGAAGGTATCTCAGGGAGACGCCTGCCATGATTAACTCTTTATTACCCCGAATGCCACCGCACCAGGGCAATTCGGGATGAGCCGGGTAGAGTCCCGGGACTGTCGCATCTAATGGATGCGGCAATTCCGGGCGGCTGCTGGATGATATTGTTAGGCTGGGGGGCTCCCCATAACGTAGCGCTCCCCATCCTGACAATACCAGCCTCCAGTCGTGTGGCTTTTTTCTGCCTGGTATCAAAATTGGGGGGAACCGCAGTTTTTTATTTTTATTTTACTGCACGATATAGACCCGCCCGCCAGCGGCTGTGATTGGTTGCAGTCAGACACGCCCCCACAATGAGTAACAGCTGTCTCACTGCAACCAATCATGCTCGCCGGTGGGCGGGGAAAGCAGGGAATACCAGATTGAATAATGATTGGCAGCCATTTTTAAAAGAGGAAAAGCCGCCGGAGCTTTGTGACAGCCGTGCAGTGCCACGCCCGTGATCGGTTAGTAAGAAAGAGAGAGGGATTGTGCTGGGAACGCAGGACGCATGCAGATACGCAATGTGCGCACATAACCTTACTGTGAAAAGCCACGGTTTTGATGATCAAACCATTATCGAACAGTAACTCGAACTGCCGAACTTGAAGCAAATCATTCGAGTTCGTCGAACGACTCGAACACCACCCAAAATCACTCGAATTTGAAATTGGCGAACGGTTCGAATCGAACATCGCTCAACTCTACTGTCAATGAGGGCACAGTCTAGGTAGTTACACACAATATTGAGGTTCAGAGCTTGGTTACATTTCCGGATTGTGGCACAGAACTTATAAAGTTTACTAAAAAACAGTCTCTTAACACAGTTCACATATCCTCACAACAGGCAGTTGCAGGCCTTAATAGGCTACCTTGGTAATTTTCAAAAGATGCTGTCACAGTCGTTTCCCTGTTTTTGGAGCTTCTGGACTGCAGCTTCTCATCTTTATTGGGTTATCCACATTTAAATGTGGTTTTGTTTCCTTCAGTACCGAAATGGTTAATATCATTATTTCTACTGGCAGCTTCTCCAGCTGTCTCTAGCTGAGTATGTCAGCTGCAGTAGCTTTGTAGTCATGCCCTTCAGATTTAAATAGAGGTATTACCCAGCAATCCCTGCTGAAGATACAAAGCCACGATGTGCATGGACTCAAACTGGCCCATAAAGAGATTAGTATAGCTCGGTGTGAATCTCTTGCCCATCGCACATCCCGTGACCTGCCGGTAGACCGCATCCTCAATGGAAAAAAATGTGTAAGTATATACTGTATACCAGAAAAAAATTATTTCATCTGATTCCGTGGAATATCTGAATTCTTAGTAAGAAAATGCTCAACTGATTCTAAAAACAATTTGTGGTCAATATTCGAATATAAAGGACCAAAGAAAAAACTCCTAAAACAGTTTTTATTACTATAACAATTAAAAAATAGTTATAAAAAATATGTATCTTTGAAAGTGTCCACTTCAATTCAGACAAGGTCATGTGAGGTGAGTGCAACAGAGAGCAAAACAGCTACTGAGTGGGTAGTGGGGTATTTTTTGGAGATATTAGCCGACAGGCACAGTAGCCAACTTTCTAGATGGCAGTGGCATAAATGGGCTAGCAGGGGACTGTCTGTTCCCTCTTTTTTACCTACCTTCCAGCGGAGGTGCACCATACTGTTTTGAGTATCCCTCGTTCCTCGTCTGCTGTCCCTGTTCTATTCCTCAATTGCTGTTATTGCCAAGAAGGGCACCTGCCACCAAAGAAGGAATAAATAGTGCCAAATCGTCTCAGGTTAGTATTGTAAATTCACAGTGGTTTCCATAAAAATAAATGGTAACCACTACCCAGCTATCCAAAATAATTAAATCTTAGGGGCCAAGTAAAGAAAAGCAGGGTAAAAGCCCAAATATCAGTACCACTAAAACTGAAGGCCTAAATAGATAGATCCCAGCAAGGGATAACTTATCTGCTGGGATCATCCAGAGAAGAGTCCCAATGTGTTTCCCCCGTATATTTTTCCTAGGGGTTAATCAGTGGAAATTCAGTGGATTTAGTAATGGATCCCAACTGCATAAAGGCCATCTTATATATTATGCTCTTGCAACCCATAGGGCAATATCAATGGCCCAATATATGATCAGCAGGATGTCCATAGTGCAGTGACTGGGCGCCTCGCATTCTGAGATATACACTCCCCACAAGTGCTGATCCACTAAAACTGAAGGCGTAAATAGATAAGTTATCCTTTGCTGGGATCTTTATCTGCTGGGATAATCCAGAGAAGAGTCTCGACACGTTTCCCCCTTATATTTTTCCTAGGCGTTTATCAGGGGAAATTCAGTGGATTTAATAATAGATGGCCCCTGTGATGGGTGGCCCCTCTCCATTCTCCAGGTGACCAGCACTTCTGGGGAGTGTATATCCCTGAATGCGAGGTGCCCAGTCACTGCACTATGGACGACCTGCTGATCATACAGTACAGTCATATGAAAAAGTTTGGGCACCCCTATTAATGTTAATCTTTTTTCTTTATAACAATTTGGGTTTTTGCAACAGCTATTTCAGTTTCATATATCTAATAACTGATGGACTGAGTAATATTTCTGGATTGAAATGAGGTTTATTGTATTAACAGAAAATGTGCAATCCGCATTTAAACAAAATTTGACCAGTGCAAAAGTATGGGCACCTCAACATAAAAGTGACATTAATATTTTGCAGATCCTCCTGTTGCAAAAATAACAGCCTCTAGTTGCTTCCTGTAGCTTTTAATGAGTTCCTGGATCCTGGATGATGGTATATTTGACCATTCCTGTTTACAAAACAATTCCTGTTCAGTTAAGTTTGATGGTCGTCGAGCATGGACCGCACGCTTCAAATCATCCCACAGATTTTCAATGATATTCAGGTCTGGAGACCGGGATGGCCATTCCAGAACATTGTAATTGTTCCTCTGCATGAATGCCTGAGTAGATTTGGAGCTGTGTTTTGGATCATTGTCTTGCTGAAATATCCATCCCCTGCGTAACTTCAACTTCGTCACTGATTCTTGCACATTATTGTCAAGAATCTGCTGATACTGAGTTGAATCCATGCGACCCTCAACTTTAACAAGATTCCCGGTGCCGGCATTGGCCACACAGCCCCAAAGCATGATGGAACCTTCACCAAATTTTACTGTGGGTAGCAAGTGCTTTTTTTGCCTCCATGCAGAACGCCTGTTTGTATGACCAAACAACTCAATCTTTGTTTCATCAGTCCACAGGACCTTCTTCCAAAATGTAACTGGCTTGTCCAAATGTGCTTTTGCATACCTCAGGCGACTCTGTTTGTGGCGTGCTTGCAGAAACGGCTTCTTTCGCATCACTCTCCCATACAGCTTCTCCTTGTGTAACGTGCGCTGTATTGTTGACCAATGCACATTGACACCATCTGCAGCAAGATGAAGCTGCAGGTCTTTGGAGGTGGTCTGTTGATTGTCCTTGACTGTTCTCACCATTCTTCTTCTCTGCCTTTCTGATATTTTTCTTGGCCTGCCACTTCTGGGCTTAACAAGAACTGTACCTGTGTTCTTCCATTTCCTTACTATGTTCCTCACAGTGGAAACTGACAGTTTAAATCTCTGAGACAACTTTTTGTATCCTTCCCCTGAACAACTATGTTGAATAATCTTTGTTTTCAGATCATTTGAGAGTTGTTTTGAGGAGCCCATGATGTCACTCTTCATAGGAGATTCAAATAGGAGAACAACTTGCAAGTGGCCACCTTAAATACCTTTTCTCATGATTGGATACACCTGCCTATGAAGTTCAAAGCTCAATGAGGTTAGAAATCCAATTTAGTGCTTTAGTAAGTCAGTAAAAAGTAGTTAGGAGTGTTCAAATCAAGAAATTGATAAGGGTGCCCATACTTTTGTATCGGTCAAATTTTGTTTAAATGCGGATTGCACATTTTCTGTTAGTACAATAAACTTCATTTCAATCCAGAAATATTACTCAGTCCATCAGTTATTAGATATATGAAACTGAAATAGCTGTTGCAAAAACCCAAATTGCTATAAAGAAAAAAGGTTAACATTAATAGGGGTGCCCAAACTTTTTCATATGACTGTATATTGGGCCATTGATATTTCCCTATGGATCGCAAGAGCATAATATATGTGTATTGATACTTACCTTCAATTTGTAGCTGACTCTATAAATATTATTTAAATAATTTGGACAGATGTATGTAGTTTAATTTTCCTTTTTTGTACCTTATTCGGCCAATATTTGAATACAAAGAACTAACATCTAGTGTAAAAAATAAAATCTTCAAAGTCTTGGGGGAGGAATCCCTTATTTATTATTACGCCATCAAAGTCAACGGCTGCTCACTCTCCCCAGTCCCACGTGCTCGCTGCCAGGGAGTAACTCTAAACTCTGATCTTTCTTTCAAGCCACACATTGAAGCCCTCTTCACCTTCTGCCGCCTCCAACTCAAAAATATTTCCCACATTTGTATATTCCTTTCCCAAGAAGCTGCAAAAAACGCTAGTGCATGCCCTGATTATTTCCCGCTTGGACTATTGCAACCTCCTGCTCTGTGGCCTCCCTTCTAACAAGGATCTAATAAGATGAGAAGAGTCCCGAATATAAAAAGGAAGCCCTCAAAATGGCTTTGCAAAAACAAATCTATGTAGTGAAAAATTTGCTGATATAGATTGGATGCCCGAAATAATCGACCTCCAGGAGGATTGGTGAGGCTCTTGTAAATCTTTGGATAAATAAGTATAAGGGAGACAAACTTGTTTAACAGCCAGAAAGTTTTTTTTTTTCTTCTCGCTTTAAAATGTTATTATTAATGGCTTCTGAAATGAGTTCATTATATTCCAATATTACATCAAGTGATCTCCTGAGGGATCTTGCATTAATCATCCAGTATATAATAATCCTAATCACTATTCGCCTCCTGAATGTATTCAGTTTTATTCATGATGACTACCACACCCCCTTATCCACCACATCCCAAATGGCTATGGAAATGTTAGACTGGAGGGATAATAACGTTTGATTTTTTGGGGTGGTTAGATTTATCCCACCATATAGGTAGATGGATAGGTAGAACGTCTCAAGATGGCTTCCTTTGTGATAGATGGGGTAAAAGGTTGATGACCCCTCACCTCCACACGCTTAAATTAATACGTTACTTCAGTTATAGAAATCATTTACTTTTCAAATTTATCAGAAAATGTCTACGTAAGGTTAATTTTCCAAACTATTCGTTGACTTCCAAAAATATCTGAAAATTGTCCACCTGAGCCATAGGGCAAAAGGCCAGTCCTTTTATTCAAAATTTCAGTTTCCTGCTCAGATAGCGTGTAGTCTGATAAACTGAAAATCAACAGTTCCTGTACTTTTTGCACTCTATTGTTTCCCCGGAATGCTGTACTCCTAGCCTTTCTTCTCTTTCCACCCATATTTGCCCTGTATCGATTTTTGGTTTTATACATCTTCTGTCTTTTTGTTTGGGGACCAGGGGAAAAAAATCTGTGATTTTCTTTCCCCCATTATCCCCATTGGAGGGTGAAACCTCAGACAGATGAACCAGAAAAGTGTTCAAAAACGGAACCCTTGTTGGAACCAATTTTTGATCTTTCATTTCCGAGATTGGCAGGAGGAGTACTTAAGCTGAAACTGTATGAGTTTATTGAGGACTCATGGTCTCTTACTGTTTCATCAGATCTATGTATGAGAATCATGAATAACCTGTAAATAAGGACAATTCTGAATCAACATCTGGTACATCCTCATCATCAGTGCACTTTGAGTTAAGAATACATGTGGTCATTGATTCGGTGGCTGCAGTACCCATCACGGAACTTCCTCTCTCTGAGGCAAAACCATTTATTCTGCCCCATATGGTACTAGAAAACAGGAAAAATATTCCAAGTGCGGTGACATTGCAAAAAAAACTGTACAATTGCGTGATTGTTTTTTAGGCTTTTTATTTACCGTGTTCACTATATGGTGAAACTGACCTGGCATTCTGATTCCCCAGGTCAGTGCGAGATCATAGATGCCAAACATTTATAGGTTTACTTTTATCCAAATGTTGAAAAAATTCAGACGTTTATGGGAAAAAAATAATTGTGCTTTTATCGACATTTTCAGAGACCCATAGTGTTCTCATTTTTCTGTACCTGGGGCTCAGTGATGGCTTTTTTTTTGCATCTTGAGCTGGCATTTTTAATTATACCATTTTTGCATACATGTGATATTTTGGTTACCAAATATGTGTATTATTATTATTGTTGTTTAATTTTCAATGTGGGAAATGGGGGGTGATTTTAACTTTTTTTATTTTTTAAAACACTTTTTTTTTTTTTTTTTTTTACATTTTTTGTTTATTTTACTATCAATGCACAGTTAGATCGCTCTTGCTGATCAGAGCGATGCAGATCAGATCGGTCCCAGAAATTTACAGTTTGGATTCACCCATCACTTATGTCATCGTTCCACCAGCCACGAGTGATTGGGTGCAGCGATAAGGTGGCTTTGACCAGTGCTTCATTGTTTTGGCGTTGATGCACTGCTCAAAGTGACCTGACTGCTGTACCCAATTGCTGGCTGCAGTAGTCTAATGGCTAGAGGAACAGTGAAATTACTGTTTTCTGCCTCTGCTCTGGATCCAGGCGGGTGCTGGTCAGTAGCTACTGGGGAGACAGAGATAATGATTGCCTCAGGTCCCGCACTCAGAGGGGCGCAACCTGAGCTATCGCTACCCTCCACTGTATCAGCATATGCAATATTCTGAAATGCCATAGTTAAATTCTGCGGCAGAGCAGTGGGACACGATCCCCATGCGCTCCCGCTCTCTGTTCTGTCTACAGAATGGCAGGGTGATGCAACTGCCCATGTGTTAGAGCACACAAAGGTTGTCAATGCTCCACACTCCATCGAGATTCTGATGTCCTGTGTATATGCAGATGACATCAACACGTTTGTCCACCCAGTGGACTCATCAGGATCCTGTATTAGGCCAGTATATGATGTTGTTTATTTTACTTACAACTTTTGGTGTGACCTGGGAGTGCATCATACTTTGGGAGGGATCCCTCATTCATTGGGGAGTAGGGCCCTTGTACAGTGTAGGGGCAACTCTGGTGTGGGGGTCTTCAAAGTATGGGGGCCATTATACTTCATGAGTGCAAATGTGAGGGACATTATACAGTTTATAGACTACTGTGAGGGTTCCTGTTGGAGCCATTTACATTGTAGGAGCTAATGTGGGTGCTATTATACAGGGTGGGACATAAGTATGGATACACCCTGATAAAATGGAGGTGGTTACTGATATCACCTTACCGTTTGTGGCATATTAGTACATGAGGGGGGCAAAACATTTTAGGCCGGGTGATGCCTATGGCAGCCATCTGCAAAGCCGCCATCTTTAATTCAACTTTACTTTTTTAAATGGGAAGGAGGTCATGTGACACATCAAACACATAGAGAATTGCACAAGAAAAACAACGGTGTGCTCATTTTTAATGTAGCTTTATTCATTATCGCGTTAACACGTTTGTGACAAGGAGGAACGACAGTAACCCACTAAAGGATGGGCTCAAAGTGCTGCCCATTGTGTTGAATTGTCAACGCGATTCTCTTCTCCCACTCTTGACACACCAAGAGCAATAGCGCAGATCCAGGATCCAGGATGTGGGGTACCTGAAACAACGGATACAGGAAGCCTGTGGTAGCATTTCTTCTGCGGACAAGTCATGGTTGGAAGAGGTTGTAGAATCAGTTTGGGCCAGATGAAAAAGAAGGAAAAAGTGAACGACTCCATCAGAAAGAATTTCAGCTGTAAGTCATTGTCTGTGCTGTATGCTCAAAAATGTTCTACAAAACTGGTATCTACCACTCTATGTTCACCATATGACAGTAATATCAATGTTATTCTTTATATAGAAATTTATTTTCAGTAACATCATGGTCCTCCAGGGCTGCCATCAGGGCATTACAGCCATTACTTTGTAGGGGGCCCGGTGAAGAGAAGGGGCCCAGTCCATGATGTAAGTAGTTAACACTTTATTTATTAGGCCCCCCATTTCTTCACCAGGACCCACTCTGCCACCCATCTCTTCTTCGGGCCCCACTCTTATCCTGGAGCCAGCCCACCCACCTTTCAGTCACACTGTGAAGTGGCTCCATGAAGCAGAGGGGCTGGCTGAGTCTGACATTTTCAGTGACATTAGATGCTGCTGGCCTACCCTCTGTTCCTTGTGAGATTTGTGCTGCGCATGTACTACATAGGCAACTATGCACAGTATAAACCAGGTCACTGCAGAGCCTGCGATTAGTGAGTATGATGTGTGTGTGTGTGTCTGTCTTCCAGCTCCAGTTCCCGGCTCATACACCGCACCATGCTGCATATACAGGTCCACACTATATCCTGTATATAGTGTTTTGTGTATATACTGTATGTATATTGTGTGGATATAGTGCTGTATATACACTGTATACAGCCTTCATCCTCCATATACAGCCCACAGATACTATATAAAACCTGCAGCCTCTAATTACAGCCCACAGCCTCTAAATTCAGCCTGCAGATACTATCTACATCCCTACACCTCTATATACAGCCCGCAGCCTCTATATACAACCCGCAGCCACTAAATTCAGTCTGCAGCCTCTAGCTACATCTCTCCGCCTCTATGTACAGCTCAGTATCTTCCATATACAGTCCACAACCTGTATATACACTGCCTCTATCCTGTATTCAGTTGGTTACAGCCGCTGCCTCTATCCTGTATACAGCCAGAAGCAGCCGCCACCGCCTCTACCCTGTATACAGCCAGCCAGCAGCAGCTGCCTCTATCCTGTATACAGCCAGCAGCAGCCTCTTTTGTGTATACAGCCTGAGATAAATACATACATACAACTTGTGTACTCACAATTGCAAGAGTTTTTCTGAGAGTGGGAGGTCTGACTGTGGAATGTTCGAGGGGTGAAGGCAGAGCTAGGCTGGAGCCTGAGTGGAGTCTCAAGGGGGCCTGAAAATGTTGCCATTATGGGGCCCTCACATTTCTAATGACAGCCCTGTGGTCACCTGCTGAAGTTCACCCAGTGTACTCAGGGTTACTTGGTTAGGGACCCCCTCCACTCCATGAACCCCTAGCTTTGCCCATGGTACTGGTAGGTGAGTATGACTTTTTTTTTTTTCTTTAAGTATCCAGTCCCATGGGCAAAGTTATATTTTACCCAAACAAGTCCTTTAAATGTGTGCAAACACATTATAGAAAATGTGTGCTATGGAAGGTTAGTACATGTATTAGGGTGAATAGGATCGCTATCTGTATACTTGAAGGCTTTTCATCAATTTATTTTATATTTGTGGAATCTTTTTTTCTTTTTTTTTTTCCTCTTGTAGGTATGGTGATGCAGTGAGCAAGAACCTAGTAGTAGGGACTTTATCTTGGCCTTCTCCGTGGGTTATAGTTATAGGATCGTTCTTTTCTACTTGTGGAGCTGGTCTGCAAAGTCTGACAGGAGCGCCCAGGTTGCTACAAGCAATTGCGAAAGACAATATAATTCGATTTCTGCGAGTAAGTGAGCAAACTTTAAATTACTGCATTTTAATTAAAAGGGTTATTTCCAAAATCAAAATGTGGTCTCAGTTTTCTGCATATAGAGGATTAATCATGTGTGTTACTACAACCGGTTTTTAATTCTGCACTTATTAGCACCTATTATTCCCAGGGCTCTCTTACAACGTTGTTATATGTTTTACTAGATATCATATATATATATATATATATATATATATATAATCTCACTACTCAACCGAAATAACGGCAGAGAAAAATAAATTGACAAATCTTTAAAATATTAAAACTGTTTTTTATCACTATTGAAAATATAACATTTAAAACCGCAATAGATGCTTCTTATATCAAAAGTAAATTCTTGAAGGTATACAGGGACACGGACGGCTGTAATTCATCCCAAGGGGGTAACCCCAATAAAGGTTGTACTGTATGAGTGTACAATGTTCAAAGGAGGTACACCTGACTATAGGAGAAAATAAAGATAATAACCTTAAAAATCCTAAATGAGACGCCCCCTGAGAAAACTTGGGCGAAACACGTGCCAGGGTGTGGGGACGCAGACTTCATCTTCTCTTTCATCATTCTGTATGGTAAAGAAAAATGTCATATATTCCACTTGTTTTCATGGCTTCTACTGCTCATTGCATATTATTCTAGCCACTGGGTTTATTTTATTATGAGATAGCAGTTTGCCATTTAGGATTTTTCCAGCTATTATCATTATTATACACCTTTTTATGGTTTGATAAAGTCCCTGCGTTTACTGAAACATCGCTGTTTTTATTCCCTTCATGTATGCTGGGACTAATAAAGTTTTTTCTTGACTAAAGGAGTTTTGGTATACTGAGAGTGCCTGTATTTATTATATGGGCAGCATGCGAATTTACATTGGGTATAGAGCAACTGTTTATTGTATGAATTTATTGACCATTCAGACAAATACTAGGGTAGGTCCAAATATTATTGTAACTGCAGAAAATATGCAGACTTTTCCTAGCATCCCTAAACCCCTATAATTAGCAGTAAAAGTTTTCCACTTAGGCTACTTTCACACATCCGGTTTGAGCCGTGCGGCTCAATCCGGCTGTGAAACCTATGCAACGGATGCGGCGAAAACACTGCATCCTTTGCATACGTTTTTACATGCGGCCGGTCCGGTTTTTTCACGCTACTGAGCATGCGCAGTGGAAGAAACCGCATGCGGCGGCCGGATGCGTTTTTTTCCGCATCGCACCGCATCCGGCGTCCATAGGCATGCATTGAAAAATGCGCCGCAGCGGCCGGATGCGGCGCAATGCGTTTTTTTTGGTGGAGCAAAAAACGTCGCAGACAACGTTCCATCCAGCCGCCGCATCGGCTAAATCTGCCGCATGCGGCAAAAACCGGACCGAACGCAAGCCCATGCGGCACAATACGGCACTAATGTAAGTCTACGCAAAAAAAACCCGCAACCGGCGGCAAAAAAAACGGTTGCGGTTTTTCTGCAGAGCGCCATATTGTACCGCAGAGCAAAAACCGGATGTGTGAAAGTAGCCTTACAGTAGGGTTATCTCTTATGAGGTTGGTAACTGGATGGCACATAAATGGTGTAATTCACTTTTTCTAGGTATTTGGACATGGCAAAGCAAATGGTGAACCCACATGGGCGCTTCTTCTGACTGCCTTAATTGCTGAACTGGGAATTCTAATTGCCTCGTTGGACATGGTAGCACCAATATTATCAATGTAAGAACTCACCTGTGATAAATATAATAGTCAAAATGTTTTAACAGTTTAGAGAGAGAAAAGACAAAACATAGAAGGAGCACACGACCATCAATCACAATAAATTATTGAATTTTATTCATTAATTTATTGTGATTGTTGGTGGTGTGCTCCTTCTATGCTTTGTCTTTTCTCTCTCTAAACTGTTATTTTACACGCAAGGAGCACCCCTGCTACCATAGTAATTGATATTAGTGGTGCACCTCATTTAATTAATTACAAAATGTTTTAACGGTTGAATATTTTATTAATAACATTGTAATAACTTACCAAGTCATGATGTCTGAGCAGTGGGACAACAAAAACAGCTGTTATCACCTTATGCATTAGTACTGTGTAATACAACATTTTGATAGGAAAATTTAATACAAAACATGTTATTAGGAAAGCAGGAAAATATACCCAAAATATGTTTTGTTATTTATGTTGACTTCAAGACTCCAATGCCTCTTTTGCTAATATTGTATGTTCCTATATTAAAACTCTATTTTTCCAGAGAGAAACCGCTTAGTTGCACATCTTGTTTAGTTGTTCTAGAGGCCTAAGGGGCACTTTGCACACTACGACATCGCAAGCCGATGCTGCGATGCCGAGAGCGATAGTCCCCGCCCCCGTTGCAACTGCGATATCCTTGTGATAGCTGCCGTAGCGAACATTATCGCTACGGCAGCTTCACATGCACTCACCTGTCCTGTGACCGTCGCTCTGGCCGGCGACCCGCCTCCTTATTAAGGGGGCGGGTCGTGCGGCGTCACTGCGACGTCACACGGCAGGCGGCCAATAGGAGCGGAGGGGCGGAGATGAGCGGGATGTAAACATCCCGCCCACCTCCTTCCTTCCGCATATCCTACGGAAGCCGCGGTGACGCCGGTGGGAGATGTTCCTCGCTCCTGCGACTTCACACACAGCGATGTGTGCTGCCGCAGGAGCGAGGAACAACATCGGACCGTTGCGTCAGCGTAATTATGGATTTCGCAGACGCTGCACCGATGATACGATTATGACGCTTTTTTGCTCGTTAATCGTATCATCGAGCCTTTACACACTACGATGTCGCATGTGATGCCGGAAGTACGTCATTTTCAATTTGACCCCACCGACATCGCACCTGCGATGTCGTAGTGTGCAAAGCCCGCCTAACTCCCATTAATGGTTGTAGAATTATACAGCACCAGCTGTTTCCTTTGTGTGCATTCAAAGTAGAAGGCAATCAGGTGCATGGTAGTGTAACGTAGCCTGAGGTGGTGGTTGTGGGAGAGGGTCTCATTTTCTACCCCTAGGCACAGTTAGGTGTGTATGTGCGATGGTACATCGGAGCCTGAGAACTCAACTGTCCATTCTGATGCACTTAATGCGATACCATCCCTAATTTACATGGAGCAAAAAGCAACTGGGTAGTGTGTGAATTTTACTGACCCTTCAGAAAACCAAGGAAAACAAGCCAGCTTTACCAGTGTGCTTCTTGTATGCGGCCAAACTGGTGAGTAGAGGTACCATGTTACACATTCAACATTCACTTTTTTCCAAGATTTACAGGTGGAATTTTGTCCACAGCAACAGAGACAACAAATGAATAGGGTGACAGTTGAATCACCTGCTTCTTCCTAGATATAGGGCCACACAGGTCCATGTGTGTGGGGTGCCTGCATGCGTGCCATCTTATGCAAAGTGCCATCGTTGCTAAGTGCTGGGCAGTTATTTCAATGACAGTTTGTCAGGGCAGGAGGCGGCAGGTCACTTACTTTTTAATACCCTCTGGTACTACTATGATCTTTACATCTATCCTCACCATCCTATGTGCTTTTACTGTCCACTTTCACCGCCCTGTCCCCCCTCCATCCCCACTCATCCACATCAGCCCCTCTCTCCTCCCTTCTCCTATGTACAGCTCCCACATTCTTTTCACCTTCCTTAATAACCTCACTCCTTCTTGCTCCAGGGTCTTGGAGAAAAAACCATGCCACAACTCCAAAAGCTATCTGCTCTTCCTCCTTTTACTGCTCCTTCTCTAAGGCGATATCTCTCCTAATCCCGGTCCACCCAATGCCAACTTTACCCCCACCTCTCTTAGAAACCCTGCTAACCTCATTAGCATTAGTTGTACACCCTCACCTCCCTCTTTTAATTGTCCTCTCTGGATCCACGGTCTGTATGTAACAAGCTTTCTTACATCCACAACTACTTTCTCCATAACTCTCTTAATCTGCTGGCCCTCATTGAAACCTTGATTCAGGATTCTGACACTGCTTCCCCTGCTGCCATTTCTCACGGTGATTTACACTTTTCCCATTCACCAAGACCTGAGAACAGACATGGTGGTGGAGTCGGCTTACTCCTGTCCCCACAATGCACTTGCCAGGTCATCCCCCAGCTCCCATCTTTCGAGGTCCACACCATCAGGCTCTTCCATCCCCTCTCACTCAGAATAGCAGCCATATACCGTCCCCCAGGCTCACCCACCCAGTTCCTTGACCACTTTTCAGTCTGGCTGCCGCTCTTCATGTCCTCAGAATTACCAACCCTTATCCTAGGAGATTTTAACATACCCATGAACAGCCCCACCTCGCCTTCTGCATCCCAACTTCTATCTGTAGCCACCTCCTTTGGCCTCTCATAGCTCTCATCCTCTGAGACACATGATGATGGCAACACCCTTGATCTGGTCTTCGCCCGCCTCTGCTCCATCTCTCACTTTGACAACTCACCGTTTCCCCTCTCTGACCACAACATCCTCTCCTTCAAGCTCACAAACCCTCGCCCACCGCAGCACGCTCCCACCTATGACACATTCAGAAACCTACATGCCATTGACTCTCAGACACTTACAGACTTTCTACACTCATCACTGTCCCCTATCTCCTCACTTTCCTGTCCTGATCTGGCTATAAATCACTACAATGACACACTCAGAAGTATCCCTAGACCAAGCAGCGCCTCTCACCTTCAGAAAGACCAAACACAGAGTAAAACAGCCCTGGCTCACATCCCAAACTCTATTTATCCAGCGATGCTCTAGGAGTGCTGAACGCCTATGGAGGAAAACCCGCACACCAGAAAACTTCATCCACTACCATTTCATGTTAAGAACCCACAACTCTTACCTTCACCTCGCCAAACAGACCTACTTCACCACTCTGATCTCCTCACTATCCAACAATCCAAAAAAGCTCTGACACCTTTCACTCCCTTCTTAGTCCCAAAGTACAGAACCCTATCACAGAACCTTCATGCTGATGATCTGGCCTCGTATTTCACAGAGAAAATAGAAAACATCCGCCGAGAGATCAGCTCCCAATCAACAAGCGTCGTGATTCCCATTCCTCCCCACATCCCATCCGGATAACTCTCCACATTTGACCCAGTCATAGAGGAAAAAGTCTCCAGGCTCCTTTCCTCTTCTTGTCCTACCACTTGCCCTACTGATCCCTTCTCCTCACATCTACTCCAGTCTTTCTCTCCAGTCATCACTACTCACCTAACTAAAATCTTCAATCTCTCTCTCTTCTGGTATCTTCCCCTCTTCCCTTAAACACTCTGTCATTACTCCATTATTAAAAAAAAACCTACTCTTGATCCGTCCTGCACAAGCAACTACAGACCAGTCTCCAATCTCCCCTTCATCTCCAAACTCTTGGAGCGCCTGGTCTATTCCCGCCTCTCCCGCTAACTCTCCTCTCACTCTATTCTAGATCCTTTTACAGTCTGGCTTCCGCCCCCTACACTCAACAGAAACTGCCCTCATTAAAGTGACCAATGACCTATTGACAGCAAAACGTAATGGTGACCACTTTCTGCTTATTCTTCTTGACCTCTCTGCAGCCTTCGACACTGTTGACCACCATCTCCTTCTCTCTATTCTCCATTCAATCGGCCTAAAGGACACTGTGCTTTCCTGGTTTTCTTCCTATCTTTCTGGCCGCTCATTCAGCGTATCATTTGCTGGCTCCACATCTTCTCCTCTTCCTCTCACAGTTGTGGTCCCTAAAGGTTCAGTCCTCGGCCCTCTTCTTTTATCTCTCTACACTGCCCCAATTGGACAGACCATCTGCAGATTTGGCTTCCAGTACAATCTTTATGCTGATGACGCACAACGATACACCTCATGCCCTGAGCTCACCCCCACTGTACTACAGAACACCAGTGACTGCCTGACTGCAGTTTGCAATGTTATGTCTGCTCTCTATCTGAAACTTAACCTTTCCAAAACTCAACTACTTCTATTCCCTCCATCTTCTAACCTCCCTAAACCCAACATCTCCCTCTCTTTTTGTAGCACCATGATAACTCCTAGGCAGCAGCTCACTGTCTGGGTGTTATACTTGACACCTATCTGTCCTTCACCTCCCACATACAATCTCTTGCCCGCTCCTGCCGCTTGCACCTCAAGAACATCTCTAGAATCCGCCCCTTTCTCACAATGGAAACGACAAAAACCCTCACCGTGGCCCTGATCCACTCCCGCCTTGACTACTGTAACTCTCTATTAATTGGTCTCCCCCTAATCAGACTCTCTCCTCTACAGTCCATCCTTAATGCAGCATCCAGGGTCACCTACCTGGCTAACCGCTACTCGGATGCTTCCGTTTTGTGCCAGTCACTGCACTGGCTGCCCATATATCACAGGATCCAATTCAAATTGCTTGTTCTCACCCACAAAGCTTTCCACAGTGCGGCACCCCCCTACATCTCCCCCCTTCTCTCGGTCTATCACCCCACTCGTTCTCTATGCTCTGCAAAAGACTTTCGACTAACGTGCTCACTAATATGAACCTCCCACTCCCGGATCCAAGACTTCTCCCGAGCTGCACATATCCTCTGGAATGCTCTACCCCAAGAAGCTAGGATGAATCACAACTTTCTCAGCTTCAGACGCTCCCCAAAAATGCATCTTTTTAGGGTGGCCTATCACAGTACCTACCCAAATTAAATTCACATAGTCCCTCCACGTCTTCTCAGAATATATCCCCACGTCAAACTCCATGGCACCCAAGTGCATCTCAAGGTTTTGGCTAACTAGTTCAGGCAGCCATTATCTATCCCACATTTCCTTGAGATGGCTGGACTGCCATTGTAAATAAGCACTTTTACCTTGTGTCCCCCTCCCATCGCATTGTAGATTGTAAACTCTCACGAGCAGGGTTGTCTTTTTTCCATACTCCAATTATTGTATTTTCTATAACTGTTATTTGTTTGTATATGAAGCTCCTGAATTGTAAAGCGCTGCGGAATATGTTGGCGCTATAGAAATAAAGATTTATTATTATTATTATTATTATGTGTGTCATTATAGGCACTCTACCACGAACACTTGCTTTGTTCCTTCCTTATGGCTGCTCGTAGAGGCGTTACCCTATTCCACGTGTCCCCATCCAGGCTGATCCTTTTTTTGTCAATAAGGTCCCCTTAGGGCTGGCAAACACTGTATCCACACTTGTAACTATTCCTTCAGGTGTTCCCACTAGCCTGTACATATGTTACTGTGGCGCCCTGGACTAGCCAGGTCGTCACAGGTAACACACACACACCCCCACCCCCATTAGACAGTAACATTAGCCAAACACAAAACCCTTGTTGCCTCCCTCCAGGGTCTGATGTCCACACCAGGTGGGGCGGAGCCAAGTGGTTGTCCCCGCCCACCGAGGAGTTCACAGTCCTGGAGGCGGGAAAAGTGTCAGATGAGTTGTAGAGTTCAAGTGGAGAGGAGTGAAATGTCTGGTGTGTCTGGGTTTGTGGCCCAGGCACCGACAGCAAGGTTGGCAGATGGTGGTGGCCGTCTGCAAGAGAGGTGAATCGACGCAGAACCGTAGGATCGGGGTCGGGCGTTGGCCCGCCGGTACCGACCGGGGAGCGAAGTGAAGCCAGCACACCCAGGCAGGGCCATCGGACCCCGACCAGGCTTGGAGCCGCCGACAATATTCAAATCAGAGTGTGACCGGAACCCCAGGGGTTTCCTAACAGCCAAAGACCCGATAAAAGGCAACCGCCCACACCGTGAGGGTATACAGCTACCGCCAAAGACTAGAGACCCAAGGGCCAGCGCCTGCGGGCAAACGGGCTCCTCCGGCACCCATACACCAGGGAGCGGACTACCGTTGGGGATCCATCGTAGTCAAACAAGTACACAAAGGTGCAGGGAAAGACAGCCGCCATCACCTGTCCTCCTGCCCGCCCACGACATTACAACATATCAAAAGAAAGACATGACCTCTTGTGGCCAGCGACTACTACTGCAGGCAAAACAGCATTACTACTAGGGATGATCGAATACCCCATTATTCGCTTCAACGGATATCCGACGAATACCTTGCCGCTATCCGAGTATTCGCAAATATTCAACCCCCAATGTAAGTCTATGGGAAACCAGAATAATTTTACGTCGGACCTGTTGTTGACCTGTGGTGACTGAGAAAAAGGCTGAAATGCATGGGAAAAGGCTGAAACAGTATGGGCACAGCCTGACTGCATGTCTGGTGTCTTTGAATAATGTGGTCAGAGCAGCACGTGGCGTTTACGTAGTCGCCAGAACAGCTCTCAAACCAAAGTAAAAGAGGGGAAATTGCTAAGAAACAGTTTCTAGTGCCTAATCACTGTAATAAAACCCCGACCTCCAAAAAAACACTTTAGCATATGTTCACACGTTTCGTTTTTATATTTTTCCTTCTTTTTTGATTAGAAAAGGCTGTAACATACATTATCTTGGTGTCTGTCTCACACCTTTTTTGGGACATATTTGACAGCACTTTAAAAGGTCAGCTAAAATGTGCCCGTTGGGATGTTGACCTTGCCCTCCTCCTCCACCGGCTCCAGTAGCATTCTAAGGGCCACTGGCTGTCCTCAAATCTCAGACTTCTTAGCAGGGCTGTGGAGTCGGAGTCGTGGAGTCTAAGTCGGAGTCGGAGCTCATTTTGGTGGAGTCGGTATAAAATGCACCGACTCCTAAAATATATAATAAATTGGGGACAGTAGTGCAATGCAGAATGTGCTGAATATTTTTTCATAGGAAAGTTATGAAATGTCCTTTTAAATGGCTGTTCTATTCCTGATCTAAGGCTGCATTCACACAGCATTTTTGCTGCGTTTTTTGAGGATACGTTTGTCTGCTGCAAAAGCATATTTAGCTTTTTAAAAAAACGCATCACCTGAAAGGTTTTTGAGCTCATAAATATTGCTTTCAATAGCAAAAGCAGATTAGAAAACCGCCACAAACTGACTGCTCATTCTTTGTGAGGATCTGTTTTTGAGCACAAAAACGGATCCTATCTTGAAACCCATTGCCTTTGCTGGGATGCCAGAGTCACTGCATTTCACTGAATTATTTTGTCATCAATGTTCGATATGTTTGTGACAAGAAAGAAATTGTTAGCAAGACAGTGGCAGTAAAAGATACTAAAGCTCATCACAGCAGCCAGTTTCTCCAGGCCTTAGGGGAAAAAGTTCTGCAAGATTACAAACTCAAAAAAGAGCAGGTTCTTGCTATTGTAGCGGATAATGCTTCAAACATGATAAGTACAATTAAACTGATGAATGAGAGTAATGAACAACATCTAGAAGAAAATTTAGGATTCAGTATGTTTGAGATGGAAGGCCAAAGTGCTGTTCATGTAACTGAGGAACAAACAGATATTACAACAGAACAGCAAAATGATACTTTAGGATTAGATGATCTTGTTGAAGCTGCTTCAAAACACTTTCATATTCATCACATGCGCTGTGTTGTGCACACGCTGCAGCTGGCAATAAGAGAGAGTCTGCAAGAGGGACCCCGATTTTACACATCCGGCGGAGTCGGCGCACTCCAGTACAGTGTATACAGTACAGTGGTAGCGCGACAAATGCTGGTCACATGCTGTCATGTGACTGGAGCATGTGACCCGGAAGTTGCGGCGCTGCCACTGTACTGTACGTACTGTACTGGCGTGCGCCGCATCCGCCAAGCCGGCGAAAAGCCAGATGTGTGAAACTGGGCGGACATGCTGGAAATCTGATTGGAAAAGTGAAGAAATTTGATATTGCCGCCAGAACCCCTAAAACTGATTCCATCTTGGAGATGTGCTGGGAAAGGGGCAATTGTTGATCAAGCCACTCTGTGAGGCAGCACTTATTTATTGACTGAGCGATTGCTTGAACTAAAATCATTTCTTATAGATATGGTGAACCCTCAAGTAACCTTAAATGAAGGTCAATGGACACAGGTGGCTGAATTGAAGGAATTGCTTAATCACCCATTTACTGTGACTAAAAAATTACAAGCTGAGGATTTAACTCCTGGCATTTTCATAAGGGAGTGGAAGAACTTGCTATTTTGCCTGTCCCAAAGGAATCGTTTAACACTAGAACTACTGAGGTAGTGATTTTGACTACTTCGCACTATGTATTTCTATTAGGTGTCACGAGTCCAGTAGTTCTAGTGTTAAAGACCACTTAGCACAGCATCAGAAGTTACTCCCAACAGCTCCCAATACCTTATTTTTTAAAAAATTGTAGGATAAGCAACAGGGCATAACATGCCAAGGAGTTTAATACATTCAGTTTCCCCAGGGGATAATGGTTCAGACACCAAGGAGCACTGCATCAGTAGGTACTCCCAACAGCTCCCAAGAGCCTCTTTTAAAAAAAATTGGTAGGATTTGCAACAGGGCATAACATGCCAAAACGTTTAATACATTCAGTTTCCCCAGGGGATAATGGTTCAGACACCAAGGACCACTGCATCAGTAGGTACTCCCAACAGATTTTAATTAAAAAATGGTAGCATAAGCAACAGGGCATAATATGCCAAGGAGTTTAATACATTCAGTTCCCCTAGGGTGTAGTGGTTCAGACACCATGTAGCAAAGCAATACAAGGTACTCCCAACAGCTCCCAACACCTTATTTTAAAAAAAATTGGTAGGATTTGCAACAGGGCATAACATGCCAAGAAGTTTAATATATTCAATTTCCCCAGGGGATAATGCTTCAGACTCTATGGAGCACTGTACCAGTAGGTACTCCCAACAGCTCCCAAGAGCTAATTTAAAAAAAATGGTAGGATAAGCAATAGGGCATAACATGCCAAGGAGCTCAAAAAAATTCTGATTTTGCACGGGGCCATGTGTAACACACCGTGAAGCACAGCATCAATAAAGAACACAAATAGAGACTGCCTGACCAATTGTTCTAGACAGTGTAGCTTCGACAGTGCTTGTGCCAGTGCATAATGTACAAAGGCATGAAAAAAATTGCCCTGGGTGATTGAGCCAAACAATTACATCGCAGCAGCATAACAAGTTAGATTAGTCATGCAGTGTCATTAGATGATAGAAGACAAAATAGTCTTGAATGAGAAACAATGGAACTTAAGAAATCCAAATTTTGGGGCTACACTTATTATTGGGTCTTGTTAACAGGCGGCCTGATATACTCTGGGGCAATCCATCTATGGTTCATTTTGATCACCGTCAAACTGTCTGCACTCTCCGTGGATAGTCGTGTGTGACTATCGGTTATTATTAACCCCGCTGAGCTGAAAACACGCTCAGACAAAACACTCGCAGCAGGGAAAGCTTGCACTTCCAAAGCGTATAAGGTGAGATTTGGCCAAGTGTTGAGCTTAGAAACCCAATAGTTAAAGGGAACAGTAGACTCTGAAAGCACGTTGATACGGTCACCTACATAGTCCCTCACCATCTTACTTAACTGTTCCCTCCTTGTCATCGTGCCCCCATCCGGTATGTGATTCGCAGTTGACGGTTTGTGGAAAATGGACCAGTTTTGGCACATTAGTCCCCTGCCTGTGTTGCTCTTACTATGTGTCGCTCTCTTGTAATCCTGTTGCGTGAGATGACACGCTACCTCTAATGCCAGCATGATCTGAGGGTAATCGTTACATCAACTGCTCCACTACAGCCCTCTTGAATGTTTCCGCAGTACAATCCTTATTTGCCTCCACAAGTAGCAAAGCAAATTTGTCTTTGTAGCGTGGGTCAAGGAAGGTACATAACCAGTATTTGATGTCTGCCAAAATGTGGACTAGCCGACAGCCATGAGAAAGGCAGTGTGACATAAACTGTGCCATGTGTCCCAGACTCCGAACTGGAAACCTTTGTGGGTCACTGTTAAGAATATATTCTGTTTCCCTAAACCTCCTCTCCTCCTCAGTCTCTCTCTCTTCCTCCTGCTCCTGCTCAAGCCATCCGTGCTGAACAGCCCTGAAGCTTGGGTTGTCAATCCCTTGGTTTCCAACTTCAAAGCATTACTGTTCTTCATCATCCTCCTCATCCTCCTCCTCATGATTAGAGTTGAGCGCGGTTCGTGGTTCGTGGTTCTCCAGTTCGCGGCTCGAGTGATTTTGGGGCATGTTCTAGATCGAACTAGAACTCGAGCTTTTTGCAAAAGCTCGGTAGTTCTAGAAACGTTCGAGAACGGTTCTAGCAGCCAAAAAACAGCTAAATCATAGCTTGGTTTCTGCTGTAATAGTGTAAGTCACTCTGTGAATCAAACTATTATCACATTTCAGTGTATAGTGTGCGTGAACAGCGCCTTCAGATCACTGCTGTTTCTATAATGGCGATCGCCATTTTTTTTTTTTTTTTTTCTTGTCTTCCTTCCCTAAGTGCGCGCGTCTTGTGGGGCGGGCCAGCATGTCAGCCAATCCCAGACACACACACAGCTAAGTGGACTTTGAGCCAGAGAAGCAACGGCATGTGTGATAGGATCTGCATGTCACATGTCCCTGCATTATAAAACCGGACATTTTCTTCACGGACGCCATTATCTGCCTTCTGCGTCTTTGGTGTCAGACATCACTGTCGCAGCTCCGTCTTCCTGAGTCCTATAGCCGATACAGCTGTATGCGCTGCATACACAGCGTTAGACAGCTTAGGGAGAGCACTTTATAGCAGTCCTTTTAAGGGCTCCAACCGGCAGGGTCAGAGAGCCATAGGTGACAGGTCCTGCAAACAGCAACAGCGTCTGTGTAGCCCAGGTCAGGGATTTCCTACCTGCATTTCACCATTAGGAGGGAATAGAAAGGCAGGCTTCCATTCCTCTACCCAGAGCACCACAATCCTGCCACTGTACCCTCTTGTCCTCTGCACACTCCAACTGATAACTAAGCCATTATACTAGCAAACACTCAGTGTACCTAGTGGCATCCTATACGTGGCTATTGGACTTTGCTATAGTCCCACTAGTGCAAAGACATTTGCAGAGCGCGTCTGCCTGCATTGCACACTACAACTCATTCTAACCAAGCCATTATACTAGCAAACACTCAGTGTACCTAGTGGCATCCTATACGTGGCTATTGGACTTTGCTATAGTCCCACTAGTGCAAAGACATTTGCAGAGCGCGTCTGCCTGCATTGCACACTACAACTCATTCTAACCAAGCCATTATACTAGCAAACACTCAGTGTACCTAGTGGCATCCTATACGTGGCTATTGGACTTTGCTATAGTCCCACTAGTGCAAAGACATTTGCAGAGCGCGTCTGCCTGCATTGCACACTCCAACTCATTAAAACCAAGCCATTATACTAGCAAACACTCAGTGTACCTAGTGGCATCCTATACGTGGCTATTGGACTTTGCTATAGTCCCACTAGTGCAAAGACATTTGCATAGCGCGTCTGCCGGCATTGCACACTCAAACTCATTTTAACTAAGCCATTATACTAGCAAACACTCAGTGTACCTAGTGGCATCCTATACGTGGCTATTGGACTTTGCTATAGTCCCACTAGTGCAAAGACATTAGCAGAGCACATCTGCCTGCATTGCACACTACAACTCATTCTAACCAAGCCATTATACTAGCAAACACTCAGTGTACCTAGTGGCATCCTATACGTGGCTATTGGACTTTGCTATAGTCCCACTAGTGCAAAGACATTTGCATAGCGCGTCTGCCTGCATTGCACACTCAAACTCATTTTAACTAAGCCATTATACTAGCAAACACTCAGTGTACCTAGTGGCATCCTATACGTGGCTATTGGACTTTGCTATAGTCCCACTAGTGCAAAGACATTAGCAGAGCACATCTGCCTGCATTGCACACTACAACTCATTCTAACCAAGCCATTATACTAGCAAACACTCAGTGTACCTAGTGGCATCCTATACGTGGCTATTGGACTTTGCTATAGTCCCACTAGTGCAAAGACATTTGCAGAGCGCGTCTGCCTGCATTGCACACTCCAACTCATTAAAACCAAGCCATTATACTAGCAAACACTCAGTGTACCTAGTGGCATCCTATACGTGGCTATTGGACTTTGCTATAGTCCCACTAGTGCAAAGACATTTGCATAGCGCGTCTGCCTGCATTGCACACTCAAACTCATTTTAACTAAGCCATTATACTAGCAAACACTCAGTGTACCTAGTGGCATCCTATACGTGGCTATTGGACTTTGCTATAGTCCCACTAGTGCAAAGATATTAGCAGAGCACATCTGCCTGCATTGCACACTCCAACTTTTTTAAACTAAGCAATTTTACTAGCAAACACTCAGTGTACCTAGTGGCATCCTAAACGTGGCTATTGGACTTTGCTATAGTCCCACTAGTGCAAAGACATTTGCAGAGCACGTCTGCCTGCATTGCACACTACAACTCATTGTTACTAAGCCATTATACTAGCAAACACTCAGTGTACCTAGTTGTATCCTAAACGTGGCTATTGTACTTTTGTCTATTCACAGTATTGGAACGATATTTGCAGCACGTCTGCCTGCATTGCACACTCAAACTTTTTTAAACTCAGCCATTTATAGTAGCAAACACTCAGTGTACCTAGTTGTATCCTAAACGTGGCTATTGTACTTTTGTCTATTCACAGTATTGGAACGATATTTGCAGCACGTCTGCCTGCATTGCACACTCTAACTTTTTTAAACTCAGCCATTATACTAGCAAACACTCAGTGTACCTAGTTGTATCCTAAACGTGGCTATTGTACTTTTGTCAATTCACAGTATTGGAACGTTATTTGCAGCACGTCTGCCTGCATTGCACACTCAAACTTTTTTAAACTCAGCCATTTATAGTAGCAAACACTCAGTGTACCTAGTTGTATCCTAAACGTGGCTATTGTACTTTTGTCAATTCACAGTATTGGAACGTTATTTGCAGCACGTCTGCCTGCATTGCACACTCAAACTTTTTTAAACTCAGCCATTTATAGTAGCAAACACTCAGTGTACCTAGTTGTATCCTAAACGTGGCTATTGTACTTTTGTCTATTCACAGTATTGGAACGTTATTTGCAGCACGTCTGCCTGCATTGCACACTCTAACTTTTTTAAACTCAGCCATTATACTAGCAAACACTCAGTGTACCTAGTTGTATCCTAAACGTGGCTATTTTACTTTTGTCTATTCACAGTATTGGAACGATATTTGCAGCACGTCTGCCTGCATTGCACACTCTAACTTTTTTAAACTCAGCCATTATACTAGCAAACACTCAGTGTACCTAGTTGTATCCTAAACGTGGCTATTGTACTTTTGTCAATTCACAGTATTGGAACGTTATTTGCAGCACGTCTGCCTGCATTGCACACTCAAACTTTTTTAAACTCAGCCATTTATAGTAGCAAACACTCAGTGTACCTAGTTGTATCCTAAACGTGGCTATTGTACTTTTGTCTATTCACAGTATTGGAACGTTATTTGCAGCACGTCTGCCTGCATTGCACACTCTAACTTTTTTAAACTCAGCCATTATACTAGCAAACACTCAGTGTACCTAGTTGTATCCTAAACGTGGCTATTTTACTTTTGTCTATTCACAGTATTGGAACGATATTTGCAGCACGTCTGCCTGCATTGCACACTCTAACTTTTTTAAACTCAGCCATTATACTAGCAAACACTCACTGTACCTAGTTGTATCCTAAACGTGGCTATTGTACTTTTGTCTATTCACAGTATTGGAACGATATTTGCAGCACGTCTGCCTGCATTGCACACTCTAACTTTTTTAAACTCAGCCATTATACTAGCAAACACTCAGTGTACCTAGTTGTATCCTAAACGTGGCTATTGTACTTTTGTCAATTCACAGTATTGGAACGTTATTTGCAGCACATCTGCCTGCATTGCACACTCAAACTTTTTTAAACTCAGCCATTTATAGTAGCAAACACTCAGTGTACCTAGTTGTATCCTAAACGTGGCTATTGTACTTTTGTCAATTCACAGTATTGGAACGTTATTTGCAGCACGTCTGCCTGCATTGCACACTCAAACTTTTTTAAACTCAGCCATTTATAGTAGCAAACACTCAGTGTACCTAGTTGTATCCTAAACGTGGCTATTGTACTTTTGTCTATTCACAGTATTGGAACGTTATTTGCAGCACGTCTGCCTGCATTGCACACTCTAACTTTTTTAAACTCAGCCATTATACTAGCAAACACTCAGTGTACCTAGTGGCATCCTAAACGTGGCTATTGTACTTTTGTCTATTCACAGTATTGGAACGATATTTGCAGCACGTCTGCCTGCATTGCACACTCTAACTTTTTTAAACTCAGCCATTATACTAGCAAACACTCACTGTACCTAGTTGTATCCTAAACGTGGCTATTGTACTTTTGTCAATTCACAGTATTGGAACGTTATTTGCAGCACGTCTGCCTGCATTGCACACTCAAACTTTTTTAAACTCAGCCATTTATAGTAGCAAACACTCAGTGTACCTAGTTGTATCCTAAACGTGGCTATTGTACTTTTGTCAATTCACAGTATTGGAACGTTATTTGCAGCACGTCTGCCTGCATTGCACACTCAAACTTTTTTAAACTCAGCCATTTATAGTAGCAAACACTCAGTGTACCTAGTTGTATCCTAAACGTGGCTATTGTACTTTTGTCTATTCACAGTATTGGAACGTTATTTGCAGCACGTCTGCCTGCATTGCACACTCTAACTTTTTTAAACTCAGCCATTATACTAGCAAACACTCACTGTACCTAGTTGTATCCTAAACGTGGCTATTGTACTTTTGTCAATTCACAGTATTGGAACGTTATTTGCAGCACGTCTGCCTGCATTGCACACTCAAACTTTTTTAAACTCAGCCATTATACTAGCAAACACTCACTGTACCTAGTTGTATCCTAAACGTGGCTATTGTACTTTTGTCAATTCACAGTATTGGAACGTTATTTGCAGCACGTCTGCCTGCATTGCACACTCAAACTTTTTTAAACTCAGCCATTATACTAGCAAACACTCACTGTACCTAGTTGTATCCTAAACGTGGCTATTGTACTTTTGTCAATTCACAGTATTGGAACGTTATTTGCAGCACGTCTGCCTGCATTGCACACTCAAACTTTTTTAAACTCAGCCATTATACTAGCAAACACTCACTGTACCTAGTTGTATCCTAAACGTGGCTATTGTACTTTTGTCAATTCACAGTATTGGAACGTTATTTGCAGCACGTCTGCCTGCATTGCACACTCAAACTTTTTTAAACTCAGCCATTTATAGTAGCAAACACTCAGTGTACCTAGTTGTATCCTAAACGTGGCTATTGTACTTTTGTCTATTCACAGTATTGGAACGTTATTTGCAGCACGTCTGCCTGCATTGCACACTCAAACTTTTTTAAACTCAGCCATTTATAGTAGCAAACACTCAGTGTACCTAGTTGTATCCTAAACGTGGCTATTGTACTTTTGTCTATTCACAGTATTGGAACGTTATTTGCAGCACGTCTGCCTGCATTGCACACTCAAACTTTTTTAAACTCAGCCATTATACTAGCAAACACTCACTGTACCTAGTTGTATCCTAAACGTGGCTATTGTACTTTTGTCTATTCACACTACTGCAAATCTATGTGCAGCACCTCTGCATGACAACCTCGTGCTCTGTTTTTAATAAGCTATAATGATAGCACAAAATACTGCCATTTTGTGGCATCATAGAACTGGCTGTTGTATTCCATTAGTGCCCCACTGGTGACAAGCTATTTCTAGCACCTCTACATCACACCCTCATGCACATTTAGCTACGCTAATGTTATAGCAAACTCATGGAATTCATTGCTGCATTTCATAATTCGGAGGGATAGAAAGTCAGGCTTCCTTTAGCTTTTCCTTCTGTTCATAGACAGCATCTCCAAGACAAATTTCCCCTCCACGTCTAAGTGTGGAGAGGCAGCTAGTGCGCATGCGTGTGCCGATGTACCCCAGCTGCAGCATAATTACAGTGTTTCGCCTAGTGAGTATGCTCAGCCTGACTGTGCCATTCCTGACGCTAAGTCTTCATTTCGGGATACAGCGCATGCTCCCACACTAAGTGTGAAAAGCCTCTTTGCACAGGTGCTTGCATTCTGTGCCGGGTCTAAGTCCTGTTTTGTGCCTAGACACCATGCTAAAGCTGATAGTCTTTTTTCAGAGACTGTATTTCATGCTACTGAGCATGCTCAGGCACTTCCTGCATCAGAGACTAGGTCCGGTAATGAACTCTTTGGCCCTGGCCCTGATGTGGGGGTCCCATATAGACCACAGGGCATCAGGTGTCCTCCCAAATGGCTTGCAGAGGCCCACACCTATGACTTGTCACCGCATTATTGATGGTCAGACGATGACTGGTGAGGTGTTTGGGTCATGGCAGCCATGAGGTCATCATTGAAGTTGCGTTTCCAAATAGGACGCTAGTTATGCCACTCATGACGTGTCACTCTGCTTTTGTCTCCAGGAGGTGCATTGTGGTTCACCCTGGTTTGGGGCGGACCCAGGTTATAAAAGGGGCTGGAGCCAACAAGGAGGTGCGCAGTCTTCTATTATGCTCCGAAAGAGCACACCTCCATGTGTTGAACCCATTGCGGCTTTAGGCCAGAGGTAGGCAGGGATAGGGTGGTGGATGCAGGCCACCACCACAGTTGGTAACGCAGAACGGTTAAGACCAGCTCCTGTCCTAACAGTCCTGCTTGTGCAGCCCAGTGGCATTAACAGGCCTGCTGCTGCTGATGCGCCTGCTGTCCACAGGTGTGGCCCCTACGCACACGGTCAGCGTACTCAATGGCCCCTGTGTTGTTAACAGGGAGTTCCTGGGCTGGGTGGGCATGTGGACCCTGTGACGCTAACAGGGCTCACAGTCTCCAGATCCGAATGGCGTCTAACTCGGTTCAGGCTACTATTAGTTTCATAGCCACACAGCTCTGTATCCTCCACCAAACCTTCAAGTTGCCAACCTCTCCTTTTCCAACTGGGAGCACGGTGGACACTGACTGCTGAAGGTGATATATACCTTTCTCTTTCTTTTCTTATTAATTTTTGTTATATAGCGGTCACAGATTATATACCACTTTATCCAAATCTGCCAGTCCCACTGTAACAGATGTTGTTTCTTCAGCAAATGTTACAGTTGTTTAACCACCAAATCCACGGACCAAAATTTTTTTCCCCTTTCCAACACACCTGTTCCCCTTTCCAACAGCATCTGTCCTTTTTCAACTCATTTTGGGATATGACCAAAAGTGCAACTGTGCAGGGACACCGTACTCAACGCCATCTCAGCACAGCAGCCATCCCTCGGTCCCTCCGATGTGGACAAGTAAAAGACCATTTCCTCCTATCCATGACAAAGTGTTGAGATTCACTCTGTGCAGCACTGGTGTTTAGTGGAAAAGTAGATCTAAGATTGCGTACCACATTCTGCAGATACTCCTGTATACGTGCGTCTATTTCTATGGCAGGAATTAGTTCGCCAAATTTTGTCTTGTACCGGGGATCTAACAGTGTGGCAACCCAGTATTCAGGATTACTTCAAATTCATACAATCCGAGGGTCATGTAGGTAGTGCAGCAAGAAGGCGCTCATGTGTCTTGTGCATCCAGGAGGACCAAGTCCTTGGTGTGTTGGTGGCAGAGAGGTGAGAATCGTGCATCCTTCCTCTGCCCTCTACCCACAACCTCGCACAACCGAAATGTGAGCAAGCTCTCACTCATCTGCTGAGTCTTCCATGCCCATCGCCAGTTCGTCCTCCATTTCTTCATGGGCTCCTGCACTTTCATCAACACTTTTTGCTGATACTATGCGCCCTTGTTAATCCCTCTCCCTCACCATGACTGCCGCATAGGTGCCGCTGACCATCTGGACCTCGTAGATCTTGTTATCCCTTCCGCATATGACTCCTCCTGTACTTCCTCCCCTTCCTCTTGTCCCAACACCTGACTCCGAATAATAATTACAGTGTGCTCCATCATGTAGATGACCAGAATTGTCACGCTGAGAATGACATTGCCAGTGCTAAACATCTTCGTCGACATTTCAAAACTGTGTAGCAGGGTGCATAGGTCCTTGATCTGACACCACTCCAGCAGCGTGATCTGCACCACCTCTGGATCAACTTATCCCAGGCTATATGTCTTACCGTATTTCAGCAGGGCTCTGCGGTGCTGCCACACACGCTGCAACATGTGCAGATTCCAATTCCTGCGTGTCGGAACATCGCATTTCCGGCGTTTAACTGCCAGACCCTAAGACTTCCGGAGTGATGAAAGTTGTTGAGCTGCTGTGTGCGCACGATGGAAGTGAGCACATAGCGAGCGTGCCCGCTGCACAAGGCCATGTAGGCCGTGATGGTGTTTTAAAAATTGCTGGAGAATTCGGATCAACACGTGAGCCATAAAAGGCACGTGTGTCACATTGCCCTGAGGATGGCCCGCAGCCAGGTTTGCATCATTGCCGCACACGGCTGTTAAGTCACCAACGGAGTCCGCTCCGTCAATTTGTACTCCGGTCGCCAGGTGACAACGTGTTCCTTTCATGAATAGTGCTGATGATGGGAGAGTAGTCGATGCCAGCGGCGCAGGTGGACGCAGGTTATGCTCACCCACTGGGCTGCATTACCTTGACAGATGCAGAATCTCTGGCTGAATGTAGCTGGTGGGTATCTCACAGATGAAATACCATCATTCAGCTACAACCAATGGGAAGACACCACACCCTTTTTTATGCCCATCCTGTCTGCAGACCACTGCCAGACATAGCTATGAACCTCTGGTTAATTTTACCCCCAGTTCAGTTTTATGATTTTGTGTGCTTGTTACCTGACTACTTTTCCTGCTTGCTGTTTATGTACCTTGTTGGCCGATACGCATTTCACCTCTGCTTGTTTTCTGATTAAGTCCTGGCCGTCCCATTCTGTTCCTGTTCCTCAATTAATGTTTTGACCCTGCCTGACTACTATTCTCTGTAATAGCGGTGTGACTCACATTTCCCATACATTTCAAAGTAAAACTTTGACCGCCTGATGGCATTGAGCTCTGCTGCCAGCATAGTAAGGAGGTGTGTGGTAGTCCTTGTGCGCAGTTGCAAGGAAGGGTGGCCTGACCACACAGGGTTTGCGCAAAGGTAGAGGACCCACACGAGGTTGAAGAGGCAGAAGCAGTGTATTAACTTCTACATACAGAACAAGGATTGAAACAACTCGTGGGGACGGCAAGACTTGTACAGCAGACCCTTCTCCATCTCTCACCATAGTTTGCCAGTGCCCAGTCAGTGACATGTAATGACCCTGTCTATGCTTACTGGTCCAAGTATCTGTGTTGAAATGCACCCTGTCGCACACAGATTTTCTCAAGGAAGTGGTGATGTTGTGTGCGACATGCCGGTGTAGCGCGGGCATGCTTTTCTTGGAGAAGCAGTGGTGATTGGGCATCTGGTACTGGGGCACAGCGACAGACATAAGGTCTGTAAAATCCTGTGTGTCCACTACGCGTAAAGGCAGCATTTCGGTAGCCAACAGCTTACAGAGGGATAGAGTCAACCACTTAGCTTTGTCATGGGTCGCAGTAAGTGGCCTTTTATTTGACCACATCTGAGGGACAGAGATCTGGCTGCTGTCTGTAGACGGTGTTGAGTAGGGTGTCCCTGGAAAAATGCAGGTTTGTGAGAAAAGTGCAGGCGGAGACATGATGTTGGCTTCATCTTGCCTTCAGATCTGTTCATCTTGTATCATTTTTAAAAAACACAGCAAGCAAGGGTTACTCCAAGCGGAGTCTCCCTTTTTTTCCAAAAATTGGGCCCCACACAGACACCTTATCAGTGGCAGCACTTGTGCCCTAGTTGCAAACAGGATGTTTTGATTTGCATCAAGCACATTCCAAATCCACAAGCATTTACTCTCCCCAGGATGACACAGGGGTAGTAAATTCCTTCTGGATCCATGACTTGTTCATTTTGATGAACGTCAGTCTGTCCACATTGTCACTGGACAGACGCGTGCGCTTATCTGTCAGCACACACCCAGCAGCACTGAAGACACGTTCAGAGACAACGCTGGCAGCTGGACACGACAAAATCTTCAAGGCGTAACTGGAGAGCTCTTGACATTTTTCTAGATTTGAAGCACAAAAGGAGCAAGGCTCCATTTGCAAAGTCATTGCATCGATGTTCATTTGGAGATACTCCTGTATCATCCTCTCCATCCGTTGACTATGTGACACACTTGATGTCTCTGGTGGCCTTGCAAAGGAGGGTCTAAAAAAATTATGAAAAGATTCCATAAAATTGCTGTTACCAGCACCAGATACGGTCCTACTGGTACGGGTAGACTGTTGAAGATGACGAGGCCGTCCCATGTTTGTCAAGTTACAACTGGGAGAATCACTCCCTTCACCTGCACGGTTGTTTGGTGGAAAAGCCGAGCTAAGATCGAGTAACAGCTTCTGCTGATACTCCTGCATACGTGCGTCCCTTTCTATGGGTGGAATTATGTCTCAAAATTTGGACTTGTCCCGGGGATCTAATAGTGTGGCAAGCCAGTAGTCATCATCACTTCTAATTTTGACAATACGAGGGTCATGTTGGAGGTAGTGCAACAAGAAGGCACTCATGTGTCTTGCGCAGCCATGCGCACCAAGTCCACGCTGTGTTTGTGGCATAGAGGTGCTAACCGTTCTTTCTTCCTCTGTCATCTCCCCCCAACCTCTTTCAACTGAAATTTGACCAAGGTCCCCCTCATCTGCTGAGTCTTCCATGTCCATGGACAGTTCGTCCTCCATATCTTCATGTCCTCCTGCACCTTCCTCAACATCTCACCTGCTACCATGCGCCCTTGTTGATCCCTGTCCCCCATGGTCCCATGCCTGCCGCGTTGGTGATGATGAACGTCTGGACCTTGGTGATGTTGTTGTGTCTTGCGCATATGAATCCTCCTGTAGTTCCTCCCCTTCCTGTTGTCCCACCCCCTGACTACGAATAGTGTTTAGCGTGTGCTCCAGCATGTAAATGACTGTAATCGTCATGCTGATAATGGCATTGTCAGCGCTAAACATATTCGTCGCCATGTCGAAACTGTGCAGAAGGGTGCATAGGTCCTTGATCTGAGATCACTCCATCAGGGTGATCTGCCCCACTTCTGCATCTCGTTGGCCCAGGCTATACATCATGACGTATTGCACCAGGGCTCGCCGGTGCTGCCACAGTCGCTGTAACATGTGGAGAGTTGAATTCCAGCGTGTCGCCACATCGCATTTCAGGCGATGAACCGGCAGGCCGAAAGACTTCTGGAGCGATGCAAGTCGCTCAGGTGCGGCGGTTGAACGGCGGAAGTGAGCACTGCAGACAGTTTCCGTGCCCTGGTCAGAAGGCCATCTAGGCCGGGATAGTGTGTTAAAAATTGCTGGACAACAAGGTTAAACACGTGAGCCATACAAGGCACGTGTGTCACCTTGCCCAGGCGAAGGGCCGCACCCAGGTTTGCAGCATTGTCGCACACGGCCTTACCAGGCTGCAGGTTGAGTGGAGACAACCATTTATCAAAATCAGTCTCCAGAGCTGCCCACAACTCAGTCGCTGTGTGACTCCTATTTCAAAGACATGTCAAGCTAAAGACCGCCTGATGCCGTTGCGCTCTGCTACCAGCATAGTAATGAGGGGTGCGTGATTCCTTCTGCGCAGTGAGAACGCTGGTGGCCTGACCAGGCAGGCTTGGGGCGGAGGTGGAGGACCCAGATGAGGTGGAGGATGCAGAAGCAGTGGCGGAACTTGGACAGACAGAGGATTGACACACAAGTCGTGGGGACGGCAAGACTTGTGCAGCAGACCCTTCACCATCTATCACCATAGTTACCCAGTGGCCAGTCAGCGACATGTAACGTCCCTGTCCATGCTTACTGGTCCAAGTATCGGTGGTGAAATGCACCCGTTCACACACAGAGTTTCTCAAGGAAGCGGTGATGTTGTGTGCGACATGCTGGTGTAGCGCGGGCACACCTTTCTTAGAGAAGTAGTGGCGACTAGGCATCTGGTACTGGGGCACAGCGACAGACATAAGGTCTCTAAAATCCTGTGTGTCCACTAGGCGGAAAGGCAGCATTTCTGTAGTCAACAGCTTACAGAGGGATAGAGTCAACCTCTTCGCTTTGTCATGGGTCGCAGGAAGTGGCCTTTTATTTGACCACATCTGAGGGACAGAGATCTGGCTGCTGTGTGTAGACGGTGTTGAGTCGGGTGTCCCTGGAAAAATGCAGCTTTGTGAGGAAAGTGCAGGCGGAGACATGATGTTGCCTTCATCCAAAGTTGGTGCTATCGATGTCTGAGAGAGCTGTACACACTCACTTGTTTCCCCTTCCAAACCAACTGACGACCTACCAAGCAAACTGCCTGTTGCGGTTACAGTGGTGGAAGTTGTGGGTGGAAAAACAGGTGTGACAGCTGTCCCCACAGTCCTAGAAGATGACGAGCGCGCGGATGCACTGGAAGGGGCAGGCGGTGGATGGTTCGCTCCGCTAGGCCGCATTGCAGCACGGTGAGCTTCCCATCGGGCCATATGATATTTATTCATGTGACGATTCATGGAAGAAGTTGTCAAACTGCTGAGGTTTTGACCTCTACTAAGAGAACCATGACAAATTTTACAGATCACATAATTTGGGCGATCTTTTTCTATGTCAAAAAAGGACCTGGCTAGGCAAGGCTTAGAGGCCATGCGACCTGTTGATCCACCCCGAATAATGCTCAGAGGCAGAGTGGTGGCTGAGGATGCAGTTGTAGACGTGCTACCAGTGCTCCGACTGTGTCCAGGAAGGCGCCAGGTTACTTCGACGTCGGTTGCATCCTCCTCCACCGCCTCTGTTGACCTCCTCGAGTGTCTGACTGTGGGTTGACAGTAGGTGTGATCTAGAACTTAATCATCAATTGTTGTGTTTGTACTCCCCTACCCCTCAGACCGAGTTTCTTCTTGCCCTGACCGAATATTTAAGTTGTCATCCCAATCGGGTATCTGCGTCTCATCTTCATCAGTATGTTCCTCATTGCCTATAACCACAGTTGTTGGAAAGGCAGCATTTTGGTAGCCAACAGTTTGCATATGATGAAAGTCAACCTCCAAGCCATTTCATGCCCTTCTAAAAGCATGTAAAACACAGCGAGGGGACTCCAACCACAGTCTCCCTCGTTGCCACTAACTGGGCCACACACACCCCACTTGACTGGCATCGGTTGAGCCCCCTTTTGAAAAAGAAAAAGATGCTTTGCATGAAGCACTCTCAAAAATACGCGTGCCTTTCCCGTCCCCTGGCTGACCCAGGGGAAGAAAAGTCCTCTGAGAGCCATGACTTGTTCATCTTGGTTCTTTTAGAGACACAGCGAGGGGACTCCAACCACAGTCTCCCTCGTTGCCACTAACTGGGCCACACACACCCCACTTGACTGGCATCGGTTGAGCCCCCTTTTGAAAAAGAAAAAGATGCTTTGCATGAAGCACTCTCAAAAATACGCGTGCCTTTCCCGTCCCCTGGCTGACCCAGGGGAAGAAAAGTCCTCTGAGAGCCATGACTTGTTCATCTTGGTTCTTTTAGAGACACAGCGAGGGGACTCCAACCACAGTCTCCCTCGTTGCCACTAACTGGGCCACACACACCCCACTTGACTGGCATCGGTTGAGCCCCCTTTTGAAAAAGAAAAAGATGCTTTGCATGAAGCACTCTCAAAAATACGCGTGCCTTTCCCGTCCCCTGGCTGACCCAGGGGAAGAAAAGTCCTCTGAGAGCCATGACTTGTTCATCTTGGTTCTTTTAGAGACACAGCGAGGGGACTCCAACCACAGTCTCCCTCGTTGCCACTAACTGGGCCACACACACCCCACTTGACTGGCATCGGTTGAGCCCCCTTTTGAAAAAGAAAAAGATGCTTTGCATGAAGCACTCTCAAAAATACGCGTGCCTTTCCCGTCCCCTGGCTGACCCAGGGGAAGAAAAGTCCTCTGAGAGCCATGACTTGTTCATCTTGGTTCTTTTAGAGACACAGCGAGGGGACTCCAACCACAGTCTCCCTCGTTGCCACTAACTGGGCCACACACACCCCACTTGACTGGCATCGGTTGAGCCCCCTTTTGAAAAAGAAAAAGATGCTTTGCATGAAGCACTCTCAAAAATACGCGTGCCTTTCCCGTCCCCTGGCTGACCCAGGGGAAGAAAAGTCCTCTGAGAGCCATGACTTGTTCATCTTGGTTCTTTTAGAGACACAGCGAGGGGACTCCAACCACAGTCTCCCTCGTTGCCACTAACTGGGCCACACACACCCCACTTGACTGGCATCGGTTGAGCCCCCTTTTGAAAAAGAAAAAGATGCTTTGCATGAAGCACTCTCAAAAATACGCGTGCCTTTCCCGTCCCCTGGCTGACCCAGGGGAAGAAAAGTCCTCTGAGAGCCATGACTTGTTCATCTTGGTTCTTTTAGAGACACAGCGAGGGGACTCCAACCACAGTCTCCCTCGTTGCCACTAACTGGGCCACACACACCCCACTTGACTGGCATCGGTTGAGCCCCCTTTTGAAAAAGAAAAAGATGCTTTGCATGAAGCACTCTCAAAAATACGCGTGCCTTTCCCGTCCCCTGGCTGACCCAGGGGAAGAAAAGTCCTCTGAGAGCCATGACTTGTTCATCTTGGTTCTTTTAGAGACACAGCGAGGGGACTCCAACCACAGTCTCCCTCGTTGCCACTAACTGGGCCACACACACCCCACTTGACTGGCATCGGTTGAGCACCCTTTTGAAAAAGAAAAAGATGCTTTGCATGAAGCACTCTCAAAAATACGCGTGCCTTTCCCGTCCCCTGGCTGACCCAGGGGAAGAAAAGTCCTCTGAGAGCCATGACTTGTTCATCTTGGTTCTTTTAGAGACACAGCGAGGGGACTCCAACCACAGTCTCCCTCGTTGCCACTAACTGGGCCACACACACCCCACTTGACTGGCATCGGTTGACCCCCCCTTTTGACAAAGAAAAAGATGCTTTGCATGAAGCACTCTCAAAAATACGCGTGCCTTTCCCGTCCCCTGGCTGACCCAGGGGAAGAAAAGTCCTCTGAGAGCCATGACTTGTTCATCTTGGTTCTTTTAGAGACACAGCGAGGGGACTCCAACCACAGTCTCCCTCGTTGCCACTAACTGGGCCACACACACCCCACTTGACTGGCATCGGTTGACCCCCCCTTTTGACAAAGAAAAAGATGCTTTGCATGAAGCACTCTCAAAAATACGCGTGCCTTTCCCGTCCCCTGGCTGACCCAGGGGAAGAAAAGTCCTCTGAGAGCCATGACTTGTTCATCTTGGTTCTTTTAGAGACACAGCGAGGGGACTCCAACCACAGTCTCCCTCGTTGCCACTAACTGGGCCACACACACCCCACTTGACTGGCATCGGTTGAGCCCCCTTTTGAAAAAGAAAAAGATGCTTTGCATGAAGCACTCTCAAAAATACGCGTGCCTTTCCCGTCCCCTGGCTGACCCAGGGGAAGAAAAGTCCTCTGAGAGCCATGACTTGTTCATCTTGGTTCTTTTAGAGACACAGCGAGGGGACTCCAACCACAGTCTCCCTCGTTGCCACTAACTGGGCCACACACACCCCACTTGACTGGCATCGGTTGACCCCCCCTTTTGACAAAGAAAAAGATGCTTTGCATGAAGCACTCTCAAAAATACGCGTGCCTTTCCCGTCCCCTGGCTGACCCAGGGGAAGAAAAGTCCTCTGAGAGCCATGACTTGTTCATCTTGGTTCTTTTAGAGACACAGCGAGGGGACTCCAACCACAGTCTCCCTCGTTGCCACTAACTGGGCCACACACACCCCACTTGACTGGCATCGGTTGAGCCCCCTTTTGAAAAAGAAAAAGATGCTTTGCATGAAGCACTCTCAAAAATACGCGTGCCTTTCCCGTCCCCTGGCTGACCCAGGGGAAGAAAAGTCCTCTGAGAGCCATGACTTGTTCATCTTGGTTCTTTTAGAGACACAGCGAGGGGACTCCAACCACAGTCTCCCTCGTTGCCACTAACTGGGCCACACACACCCCACTTGACTGGCATCGGTTGAGCCCCCTTTTGAAAAAGAAAAAGATGCTTTGCATGAAGCACTCTCAAAAATACGCGTGCCTTTCCCGTCCCCTGGCTGACCCAGGGGAAGAAAAGTCCTCTGAGAGCCATGACTTGTTCATCTTGGTTCTTTTAGAGACACAGCGAGGGGACTCCAACCACAGTCTCCCTCGTTGCCACTAACTGGGCCACACACACCCCACTTGACTGGCATCGGTTGAGCCCCCCTTTTGACAAAGAAAAAGATGCTTTGCATGAAGCACTCTCAAAAATACGCGTGCCTTTCGCCTCCCCTGGCTGACCCAGGGGAAGAAAAGTCCTCTGAGAGCCAGGTCCACATTGTCAGTGGACAGACACGTGTGCTTATCTGCCAGCAGACCCCCAGCAGCACTGAAGACAGGTTCCGAGAGAACGCTGGCTGCAGGACACGACAAGATCCTCAAGGCGTACGTGGCGAGCTCAGGCAATTTATCCAGATTGGAAGCCTAAAATGAGCAGGGCTCAAGTTGCACAATAATGGAATCGATGTTTCTTTGCATATACTCATATATCTGTGTGTCTCCCTCTTTTTCCTTGTCCAGCTGTTTTGTTTTCACATGAGTATATGTCCTTGTCACTTTCCCATGTGTTTGTGTTATGTTGTGAGTTGTTTGTCACCTTTTGGACACCTTTCAGGGTGTTTTCTAGGTGTTTTACTGTGTTTGTGATTGCCTGCCATTGTTTCCTATGGGCTCGAGTTCGGTTCGTCGAACGTTCGACGAGCCGAACTCGAGCCAGACCCCCCGTTCGGCGAACCGCCTCGAGCCGAACCGGGACCGGTTCGCTCATCTCTACTCATGATGCTGAACAAAGGTGGCCTGAGTTTGTTGGCCGAAGTTGTGTGGATTACTAGCAACCATTGTGAAGTCTGGATCCACAGACAACTTGGGTGCATGAACACTTTGGTCAGTCAGACCATCCATAGAACATTTCAATAAACAAATCAGTGGAATGGTAATGCTGATAACAGCATCCTCACTGCTCACAATGTTGGTACACTAATCAAAGTTCTCCAAGACCTGACAAATGTCTGCAATCCACACCCACTCGGCAGTACTTATGTCTGGCAGCTGCGTCTGACGGGCATGTTCCAGCTGGAATTGGGATACTGCCCTCTGCTGCTCATGGATCCTGGCCAACATATGATAGGTTGAATTCCATCTCGTAGGGAGGTCACATATTAGTCTGTGACGAGGCAAGTGTAAGCGCTGCTGCAGCACTGCCAGGCCAGCAAAAGAGGGAGATGGCTTGCGGAAATGTGCGCTAATACGTCGTACCTTGGTAAGTAGGTCTCGTATCCCAGGGTATTTTTTCAGAAAGTGCTGAACTACTAAAGTTTCAACGTGGGTCGTACAAGGAACGTGTACAAGCTTTCCAAGCTTTAAAGCCGCCACCAGATTACGACCATTATCGCACACTACCATCCTTGGACGGAGGTCCTATGGCAAGCCACTCATCTGTCTGCTCAGTTATCGCTTTCAAAAGCCCAGGTGCTGTGTGTGATTTGTCACCGATACAGATGAGCTCCAGTAGAGCATGTTGCCGCTTAGCCCAGGCAGTGCTGCAGAGATCCCAGCTGGGGAATGACGTCGACGGATGGACACCGGCGCGGATGTTGAGGAGGATGCACAGGAGCCAGGTAAAGAGTAGGAGGAGGAGGGAGTTGTTGCTGTTTAGGAGGCTACTGAAACTGTGATTGAAGTGTACCCGCTATTCTGGGTGTGGGAACTATATAGGATGTTGCCAGCGCAGACTGTACCAACCACCACCAGGTTCACCCAGTGTGCCGTCAGTGAGATGGAGTGTCCCAGTCAACTTCCGCTTGTCCTAGTGTCTGTGGTTAAGTGGACCTTCCCTGTTATGGCGTTGGTCAGAGCCCAATTGATGTTTACGGACACATGATTGTGGAGTGCGGGGACGGCACAACGAGAAAAATAGTGGCGGCTAGGCACACAGTACCGATGTTCTAACACCACCAAAAGGTCACGGAAAGCCTCTGTTCCCACAAGCCGATACGGCAACATCTCAAGGGCTATCAATCGTGCAGTGTGTGAAGTTATGGTTTCTGCCCTACACAT
Organism: Anomaloglossus baeobatrachus; assembly: GCF_048569485.1. Lineage (NCBI taxonomy): Eukaryota > Metazoa > Chordata > Amphibia > Anura > Aromobatidae > Anomaloglossus > Anomaloglossus baeobatrachus. The sequence continues at coordinate 166,523,140 of NC_134362.1, forward strand.
ATATGAAACAAACAAATGTGCACTGAATCAACCCAAGAATACACTAAGATCATTCCTTTCATTTAACCCTAGAGAGCCTGTGGCATTGAACTTCATAATATATTCAGATTCCCTCCTAAGCAGTAATTTATGGGAGTCACCTCCTCTCGATGGGGGTTCTATCAAATCGATCCCTGCAAAGGACAAAACACTCTGATCGGAATTATGACATTCATTTATATGGTTAATCAACCTTGTGGCTCCTAATCCGCTCACAATAGAGTTCCTATGCTCTCTGAACCTTACAAAAAGCTGTCGTATAGTTTTACCTATGTAAAAATATTTACACGGACAAAAAACTATATAAACGACCATTTTGGTCTTGCAAGTGATCAGATGCTTTACTACATGTAAATGGCCACCAATCTCAAGAGTCCTACCAATTATGTGGAATCTGCAAAAAGAGCAGTTGCCACATCGGTAGTTGCCAACAGGGCCACTATACTGTAACCAGGTTCTAGGAGGAATATACCGCTTTTTGACTATAATGTCACCGATGTTCTTGCATCGCCTATGTGTCACCAGTGGCTTATTCAAGGCCATTTCTTTGAGTTCAGTTACCCCCTCGATTATATGCCAATTTTTATTATGACCGATTTTATCTCACGGTCCATAGGGCCATATTTAAAATTGAATACAAAGCGATTTAGTTGCTTTTTTTCGCCTTTTTTCATAAGATTTTTATTACGTGGGTCTTTTTCAAGCGAGATTTTCTCTTCGGCTTGTTTTTGCATTGAAATAATTAAATCGAGGGGGTAACCTCTATCTAGAAAACGTTGCCTGAGGTCTATTGTTTGAGTATGCAGTGTATCTGGATTGTTAGTAATCCTGTTCAATCTTAAAAATTGACTGAATGGGACCGATCTCAAAACGTGTCCTGGGTGGGCACTGCCATAGTGCAGCAATGTATTGACGGTGGTAGGTTTTCTATAGAGTTCCCGAGTGATCCCCCCGTCCTGGGCCGTCAATTTCACATCCAGGAACTCTATAGTCTTATCACTAAAGGAAAACGTGAAAAGCATATTGTAATTATTTTCCAAATTCAAATATGCCACAAAAGATTCAAATTGTTCCTTACTACCATCCCAGATTATCAATACATCATCTACAAAGCGCTGATATTGCTTTATATGTCTTATGTAGGGATTGTCCAGGCTATAAATCAACTTGTCCTCAAGATGGGCAAGGAACAGGTTAGCCAGGGTACATGCCACCGGGGTCCCCATAGCAACCCCACTTTTTTGCAGGTACCAGGAATGGCCAAACTTAAAGGTGTTATAACCTAGTACCAATGATAGTGCCTCTTCAACAAAATTGATTAAAAGTTCATTCTCACCAAGTCCTCTCAGCATCTGTACTATCAAATCAATCCCAAGATGTTGTGGAATCCTGGTAAATAAACTCTCGACGTCCAATGACGCCCAGCAGAAAGTCTCCTGCCATTCAAAGTGCTCAAGTTGCTGTACTAAATCCCCAGTATCCTTCACAAAGGAGGGAATAGTTTCCAACAGGGGATGAAGTAACCAGTCAAGATACGCAGAGAGAGGCTCGGTGAGAGAACCAGATCCTGCAACAATGGGTCTCCCCGGTGGCCTAGAAACTGACTTGTGTACCTTGGGTAACCAGTACCAATGTGGTCTGGTTGGGAAGAGGGGAAACAATTTTTCAGCCCTATTCTTCGTGATAAAGCCTGCCGTTACAAGTTTATTTAGAAAGCTGCGTAATTTCTCTTTTAGCTTGTATGTTGGATCACTATCTAGTTTTTGATAAATTAGGCAATTATCTAAATGATGTTTAGCTTCCTCTAAATAGTAATCTGTGGTCATCAGGACTGTGGCACCACCCTTGTCTGCCTTCCTTATTGTGACATTTTTGAGGGATTTGATTTTATTTAAAGCTGATTGTTCTTTTTTTGACAGATTATTTTTCAAAGCTGGATATTTTAATGCTCTCATCTCTCTCATAACGATTTCTTTAAATAAATCTATACTATTTCATGGAGATGTCGGTGGAAAAAAGGAGGATTTTATCCCTCCAGTGAAGCCTGTGCTGGTTTTGAGATTTTTTCCCACTGCTGGAAAATCTGCATTACCTGCACTAACATCAGTCAGATGCAGCTTTCTAAATAAACATGTAACGGCAGGCTTTATCACGAAGAATAGGCTGAAAAATTGTTTGAATGAACTTTTAATCAATTTTGTTGAAGAGGCACTATCATTGGTACTAGGTTATAACACCTTTAAGTTTGGCCATTCCTGGTACCTGCAAAAAAGTGGGGTTGCTATGGGGACCCCGGTGGCATGTACCCTGGCTAACCTGTTCCTTGCCCATCTTGAGGACAAGTTGATTTATAGCCTGGACAATCCCTACATAAGACATATAAAGCAATATCAGCGCTTTGTAGATGATGTATTGATAATCTGGGATGGTAGTAAGGAACAATTTGAATCTTTTGTGGCATATTTGAATTTGGAAAATAATTACAATATGCTTTTCACGTTTTCCTTTAGTGATAAGACTATAGAGTTCCTGGATGTGAAATTGACGGCCCAGGACGGGGGGATCACTCGGAAACTCTATAGAAAACCTACCACCGTCAATACATTGCTGCACTATGGCAGTGCCCACCCAGGACACGTTTTGAGATCGGTCCCATTCAGTCAATTTTTAAGATTGAACAGGATTACTAACAATCCAGATACACTGCATACTCAAACAATAGACCTCAGGCAACGTTTTCTAGATAGAGGTTACCCCCTCGATTTAATTATTTCAATGCAAAAACAAGCCGAAGAGAAAATCTCGCTTGAAAAAGACCCACGTAATAAAAATCTTATGAAAAAAGGCGAAAAAAAGCAACTAAATCGCTTTGTATTCAATTTTAGATATGGCCCTATGGACCGTGAGATAAAATCGGTCATAATTAAAAATTGGCATATAATCGAGGGGGTAACTGAACTCAGAGAAATGGCCTTGAATAAGCCACTGGTGACACATAGGCGATGCAAGAACATCGGTGACATTATAGTCAAAAAGCGGTATATTCCTCCTAGAACCTGGTTACAGTATAGTGGCCCTGTTGGCAACTACCGATGTGGCAACTGCTCTTTTTGCAGATTCCACATAATTGGTAGGACTCTTGAGATTGGTGGCCATTTACATGTAGTAAAGCATCTGATCACTTGCAAGACCAAAATGGTCGTTTATATAGTTTTTTGTCCGTGTAAATATTTTTACATAGGTAAAACTATACGGCAGCTTTTTGTAAGGTTCAGAGAGCATAGGAACTCTATTGTGAGCGGATTAGGAGCCACAAGGTTGATTAACCATATAAATGAATGTCATAATTCCGATCAGAGGGTTTTGTCCTTTGCAGGGATCGATTTGATAGAACCCCCATCGAGAGGAGGTGACTCCCATAAATTACTGCTTAGGAGGGAATCTGAATATATTATGAAGTTCAATGCCACAGGCCCTCTAGGGTTAAATGAAAGGAATGATCTTCGTGTATTCTTGGGTTGATTCAGTGCACATTTGTTTGTTTCACATATGCTATTATGTTGCTTTTTCAGTAAGATTTGGGCATATATTATTGTTTTTAACATTTTTAATTGTCTTGACATCAGCCACATGTGGTATGTGGATAAAAAGGATCTGATGTCATACCTACTCAGACCAGCTGAAGCACTGTGTAAGTGCGAAACGGCCGTCGTCTGACGTGTCCGGCGTCCTCTCCCTCCCCACCAGCCCCCACCGCACATGTAACCTCTGCGCTTGAAATAAAGCTGCAACCTGCACAGCAACGATTTGGTGAGTGCCGTTTTTTCCTCTTTCCACATTGGATATAATCTGAACTCTATGCACATGTGCACCCCGGATCAGCTGTGATTCAGCCTGCATGCTTGGATTTTACAAAAAGCTTATGGTTGTTGCTGAGTAGTGCCCTGCTTTCCTCCCATCCACCTTGAGAAGGAGGCATCAGCGCCACCTTCTTGCACAACAGTTTGGGAAGCAGGCAGCCCAGGGGAAGTGGCAGAGTTTTGAGTCTGGAAATCGTGTTTTTCACCTAGAGCTGTCAACCACCTAGTGGTGTGCTTGGCTAACATATGGTTTCTCATGCTGGAGGTGCCCAAGCTAGAAGTATTTTTGCCTCTGCTAAGCTTGGTCTGACAGATTTGACAAATGACAACTGTTTGGTCCGAAGGACTCTTGGAAAAAAAACTCCCACACAATCGCACCACGGACCCTTGGACTCTGAGATGGCTGAGGTGGTGCACGGACCCTTGGTGTCTGAGATGCCACAGGTGGTGGTGTCATGTGCACAGTTGATTGACTTCTGGCAGTGGTCGAAACCCTATGTCTTACAGCTTTATTGTGGAGTATGGGCACATGCTCCTCTGCACTGCTGCTCTCGCAGTCCATGCCACCCATCCATGTTATATTAGTCACCTCATCATCGACCAGGCCGTCTTTAAATTCCTGAAGATCAATATCTTCGGGAATGGAGGTTTCAGGCTGACCTGAGGGCAACTGTGTCTCATCATCCTCCAACACTTCCACCTGATTGCCCAGCATATCACGGCCAACAATATGGCTTTTTTCTGGCCTTGGGTGCTCAAAGATCTGTGCATCACCCTACACCTCGGCCTCACCTGTGTTGGTGGTGGTGTGCGGTGAGAGGCAAGAAAGATCAAAGGATCCCATAAACAGTTCCTCAGAGTAACCCGCTTTGGTGTCATATGTTTCCTTAGAATACTGATGTTGTGAGGAAGGATGACCAGGCTGAGTATTTGATGGGCCAGCCTCTGGGCTACTCAAGTCTGTCTGTGTGGACCCTTGGGATTTGGTACTTGACACTTGATATGTGCACACACAGAATGTGGTGAGCCTTCCTCATAAAGATGGCTGCAGCCAAGGTGCAAGATGCTGATGTCACAGCCACTCAACCTCCACACTAGAGGGGAGGGGCGGCTGCTTAGCATAAGACATGCACACTAATAAGGCTTGCACTGGGAGCCCATCATATAATGAGTGAAATGCACAGTGTCTGAACTGTGACCTATAAATGACGCCAGAAACCCAGGTCAGGCGGGCTAAACAGCACTATATAGGTGCATCTCGCACGGATACAACACGAGACGCACAGTGTCTGAATTAAGGCCTATAAATGACGCACAGCACCAGGTCCAGGCGGGTCAGTTAGCACTATATGAGTACATAACACATGACAGGCTCACCATTTAACCACCTGAATTCAAAAGGTCCACACACATCCTGCAAAAATGGATAAAATGTGCCATACCTCAAATAGTGAGATATTAGTTTATATTTTGGCCCAAAATATGTAAGCTCGCAATCCGTTCGTCAAGGATTCTCACACTTGCGAGTCCCTACACTGAATTAGTTAGAAAAACCACAAAGAACTATATCAAAAAAACACCAAAAAGGAGCCAAGACAAATGATATGTGCACACACAGAATGTGGTGAGCCTTCCTCATAAAGATGGCTGCAGCCGAGGTGCAAGATGCTGATGTCACAGCCACTCAACCTCCACACTAGAGGGGAGGGGCGGCTGCTTAGCATAAGACATGCACACTAATAAGGCTTGCACTGGGAGCCCATCATATAATGAGTGAAATGCACAGTGTCTGAACTGTGACCTATAAATGACGCCAGAAACCCAGGTCAGGCGGGCTAAAGTGCTGTTTAGCCTGCCTGACCTGGGTTTCTGGCGTCATTTATAGGTCACAGTTCAGATACTGTGCATTTCACTCATTATATGATGGGCTCCCATGCAAGCCTTATTAGTGTGCATGTCTTATGCTAAGCAGCCGCCCCTCCCCTCTAGTGTGGAGGTTGAGTGGCTGTGACATCAGCATCTTGCACCTTGGCTGCAGCCATCTTTATGAGGAAGGCTCACCACATTCTGTGTGTGCACATATAATTTGTCTTGGCTCCTTTTTGGTGTTTTTTTTTATATAGTTCTTTGTGGTTTTTCGTACTTGACACTTGACAAGTAACTGGAGGCATTTTTTGCTAGCTAACTCGTTAGCTGTTCGCACTGTTCAGGGCACAAAAGTGCTTTCCCACGTGGACAAGAAAATTGGGATAGGAAGGCAGAGGTAAATAAAGCAGGAACCTTTTTCTTTGGCTCAATCACACTGCTTGGGCGACCACCACTGTCACTACCACCCTTGTCCACGGCCCTTACCCCCTCTCTTTCCCATTTTTTTTTGTTTAATTATTCAAGGTGAATACTTTAACATGACCTTTTCTACAGGTAGTTGAACAACACTTATGCCGGATTGTTAAACTTGTGCTAATAGTTTCTTACGATAGCTGTTTCTGTAAGTCTAAAAACCAAAAGGTACCTTTTATTGGCCAAACTACCACTTCGAGGCGTTGACAAAGATGTTGTGAATGTCTTTCAGCCCCAAAAGAAAACCGATAGATACAAAGAGTAGGGTTCTGCATCACTGTATAACAGGTGCTCAGGAGAAAAAAATACTCAAAATAGGGCGGGAACTCCGGCACACCGTAACTTCCCAAAAAAAAGAAATAGAGAAAAAGGTTCGGAAGAGTTTTTTTATTGATCAAAAACAAAAAATGTTCACAAATGCAGTATGAACCCGTCCAAAAAATGTCGACGTTTCGGCCGATTGCCCTTCGTCAGACCAGACTTTTATCTGCACATAAATAATACAATGATCAATACAGTTCAAAAGATATCAGGTACATAATACATACATATACGTTATAATAAAGGGAACAATTGTACAACATGTGAAACAGGTTCAAGGATAATAACACCAAGCAAAAACCGGAATTTGAGATATTTCAATGGAGTAAATATAGATCAGATAGTTCATTGACTGGTGTGTACAATAAACCAGGGACTAAATGAGGAAGGGAAAGATTTATGGAAAAAAATTTACGTGTACCAAGTGAAATTGGTGTAGTACTGGCTGCCCGACACAGAAAAGAGAAGAGAAAAAAAAAGGAGAAAAAAGGAAAGCTAAAAATATTAAAAAAAAAAAGAGGAAAAGAAACAGAAGAAAAAAGGGGGGGATTGAGGGAGAGGGAGGGAGAAGAAGGAGGAGGAGGAAAAAAAAGGAAAGAAAGGGGGAAGAGATGAGATGGGATAAGTAAGAGATAATATTGAAGCATAAACATAGGTGAAGAAAAAGAAGAAAGTTCATATGACTTACCAATAAATGACCTTTGTGGCTAAAACTTGTCTTTGGGATGATAGGAGTACAATTCCCAGTAAGAGCCTAATCATAATGGAAGAGAACACATTGGGGTTTAACGTATAGTCTATTGTAAGACTATTATGTGTAAATGACTAAAAGAGAAATACTATGGGAAAAAGGGGAATAAAAGAGGGGGGGGAGAGGAGAGAAAGAAAGAAGGGAAGACGGAGAGGGGTGGCGGGAAAAAAGGAAAAAGGGGGTGAAAAAAGAGAAACAGGGGGCACAGATAAGAGAATAAAGAGGATACCAGAGGCAGAAGAAGAGACACTAAAGAAGATAAGAAAAGAGGAAGAGAGGGAAAGGAAGGAGAAAAGAAGGGGAGGGCGGAAAGAAGGGGGAAAAAGAAATAACATTACCTGATTGTTGGAATGTAGGAAAATGAAAACGATAACCAAAAGTTATCTCACTTCTGAATCCTGCATTAGAAGGTTACCAGAGTGGCAAGAAAGTGACAACCATGTCAAAAAACAGGTCCTGTGGTATATAGGAGTAATGTGAATAATGGTATGGGACTAAACTGGAGGTCTACATAATGTGTTATATCACAGTGAAAAAGGGAAGGAAGAAAGAATAAATGAATACAAGTTTGTACCTGTAATTAGTTAGGGTTTGAGCCTGGGGTACACCTCAAGGTATGATTTGAGTCAATAATTAAATTACGTTACTCAGGATATATGGTGTACCGGCCGGGCCGGAAGCAGGCTCAACCTTCTGTGGACAAAAAAATTGTGTCATAAACACATTGTTCTATTATTTGGATCATGCCAAAATACCTCCACGAGTGTCTCGCAATATGTGTCTGGTCATGCTCATATGTCAAACGCCATAGTACAGTTCTGAACATGGAAAAAAGGAATAAAAAAAATACCTATCGAGTTGTAGTAATTAGCATAAGCGCTGGTTATGAAAAGAGAACCAAATGAAGAAATGGTCATTCACCCTTCCGGCAGAGACAGGTATAAGTATGGACCTATGTAAAAAACGCACATCGTATGTGAATTTTCTGCATAATAAGTGAAATTCACAGAAGCAGTAAAAAGAAGAGACAGGAAAGAGGCCGGTAGCTGGACTTAACCAGAGAAAATTTCGCCGTGTGGTTTGGGTGGGTGACTCCTACGAAGTGAGAGATAACTCTGCAGGGCGGCATTATGTATGTGACTAACGAGCAAGTGCCGTGGCGTCACTTCCGGTAGTTGAAACGCAGAAGTAGGATAGTGGAACGCACGCCACACTGCCATGATGTTTGGGACTCTGACTCACTTCCGGTCTGGTGGAAAGGATGTTTCCAGTGAAGGGACGTAAGTTAAAACTAAATGGGGCGGTTCAAAGTGACGTACAATCCTATGGGAGGTATAAAGTGCTCGGGGTTGTCTGGTAGTTAACCCTTTAGTGATGCTGGGAGTTAAAGTCTGGCCAGTGGCTGCAGTAAATGCAGTGCAGTGCTGGTGGTGAAACATGTTAGCGTTTCTGCAAGAAAAGAGAGACTGTATTAGCTCCTAACATATGAGACAGTATGTAATATTTACAAAATTAACACTGAAAATAAAGGAAATACATAAAGAACTAATTATAAGGAAATATATACATATGGCATTGCAATAAATTAATATAGGCAATAATCTGTTAAATAGGGTTACCATTAGATCACCATCAATACCATACAACACAGCCATCGGCCAAAATCCAGCATAAAATACCCTTTAATGTCCCATTTCGTAATTACGATTAAGGCCATTTGGTTCCAGTGTATTTATCATGTGAATCCATTTGGATTCCCAATCTAGGAGACGTTTAATGAGATTACCACCCCTGCGGATGACATTAACATGATCTATAACTTGGATCTTAAGTTGTGAGATCCGGTGCCCGGCAGATAAGAAATGTTGTGGTATGGGCAACAATGTGTTGCCACATCGAATATCGGATTTGTGACGACTAATGGGGTCCCGGATATGCTGGGTCGTTTTCCCAGATATCCGAGACCGCACGGGCACTTGATGAGGTAAACTACAAACGTGCTGTCACACGTATAAAACCCTTTGATCTGGAAGCATTTACCAGTCCTGGGGTGTGTAAAAGTGTGGCACTTTGTCACATTGGCGCACTGTGCGCAACCGAGGCAGGGAAAGGTACCCTTTCGTGGTGTATCAAGGACAGTTTGACGTGGAACCACTACGGATGAGCCAATGTCAGCTCTGATTAATTGATTTTTTTTAAATTGGGGGATCTCCTATAACAAAATAAAAGTGGATTGCCAAAAGGCCCAATCTGTGGATAAGCCGTACGTAGGAGAGACCAATGTTCACTAATAATTTGCTTTAGTAGTGGTTGAAAGGGGTGGTAAGTGGTTATACAAGGAATCCTATCTAGGGAGGTATTAGTCGGGTGTGTGGAGGATCGTTTATTGTCCGCAACATGTCGAGGGTATCCCCTCTGTTGAAACTTAGTGCTCATCTCGTGATGCCTCATTTCCTTAACTTCGGGTTTCATAACCAACCTGTCTACCCGTGTGTGTTGTGAAATAGGAAGGGCCTTTTTCACATGCCTAGGATGACAGCTGGAAAAATGAAGGAGACTATTACTGTCCGTTGGTTTTACAAAGATGTCTGTAAGGAGTAGACCCTCATCATCCTTAATCACCATGCAGTCAAGGAAATTAATTTCCTTTGTGTTGCGATGGATAGTAAAGGTGAGGCCTGGCACAAACTTGTTGAGGTCAGAGAAAAAAACTAATAGGGAGTCAAGGGGTCCATCCCATACTAAAACGATATCTCTATATCTCCGCTTGGTGATAAGAGGATGGGAATGGACAAAACGTTCCTCAAAGGAGGCCATGAAGATATTTGCATAAGGGGGCGCCATGGTAGATCCCATGGCGGTCCCCCTCCGCTGTTGGAAAAATTGATCCTGAAACAAAAAGAAGTTTTCCTTCAAGATGATGTGGAGGAGGTCTATGCAAAAATCCTGTATGTCGCCAGAGAGTGTAGTGTATTCATTTAGAAACCACTGTATCGCCCTGATGCCGTCGTTATGTGAAATACTTGTATATATAGTATTGACGTCTAAGGTTACCGGATGGGAATCAACCGGAATATGATGTAGATCATTTATGATCTCTAAAAACTGGGAAGTGTCCTTAATGTAAGATGAAATTAGAGGTATGAAATGTATGTTAATAGAAGAATCGAGAGCATTAAAGAGTTTAAGTAGTAATCCAAACTTTGTGATCAAACCAGCAGACAAAGGGGGAGCTACGGTTATCTTGGACCGTGGTTATTATATATCAGAGATCCTTACACAACTAGCAGATAGTAATACTTATGAACCAATACCTAGAGATCCCACACCTCGAATTATTTAATTAATCAAATCAGTGCTGCAGAAATACTCACGGCTAGGTACCATCGATCAGAAATTGTCTGATTTTCTCATTAATCCCTATCCTACTACTCCGGTCTTTTATACACTCCCAAAAATACATAAAAATATTACCCATCCCCCTGGTAGACCCATAGTGGCCTCGACTGATTCAATCCTCTCTTCCCTGGTAAAAACTACTGAAAAAATTTTCTCCCCTTTCATACCTCTAATTTCATCTTACATTAAGGACATTTTTTAGAGATCATAAATGATCTACATCATATTCCGGTTGATTCCCATCTGGTAACCTTAGACGTCAATAGACTATATACAAATATTTCACATAAAGATGGCATCATGGCGATACAGTGGTTTCTAAATGAATACACTACTCTCTCTGGCGACATACAGGATTTTTGCATAGACCTCCTCCACATCATCTTGGAGGAAAACTTCTTTTTGTTTCAGGATAAATTTTTCCAACAGCGGAGGGGGACCGCCATGGGATCTAACATGGCGCCTTCTTATGCAAATATCTTCATGGCCTACTTTGAGGAACGTTTTGTCCATTCCCATCCTCTTATCACCAAGCACGCCTTAATATGGCGGAGATATATAGATGATATCTTTTTAGTATGGGATGGACCCCTTGACTTTCTATTAGTTTTTTTTCTCTGACCTCAACAAGTTTGTGCCAGGCCTCACCTTTACAATCCATCACAACACAAAGGAAATTAATTTCCCTGACTGCATGGTGATTAAGGATGATGAGGGTCTACGCCTTACAGACATCTTTGTAAAACCAACGGACAGGAATAGTCTCCTTCATTTTTCCAGCTGTCATCCTAGGCATGTGAAAAAGGCCCTTCCTATTTCACAACACACACGGGTAGACAGGTTGGTTATGAAACCCGAAGTTAAGGAAATGAGGCATCACGAGATGAGCACTAAGTTTCAACAGAGGGGATACCCTCGACATGTTGCGGACAATAAACGATCCTCCACACACCCGACTAATACCTCCCTAGATAGGATTCCTTGTATAACTACTTACCACCCCTTTCAACCACTACTAAAGCAAATTATTAGTAAACATTGGCCTCTCCTACGTACGGCTTATCCACAGATTGGGCCTTTTGGCAATCCACCTTTATTTTGTTATAGGAGATTCCCCAATCTAAAAAATCAATTAATCAGAGCTGACATTGGCTCATCTGTAGTGGTTCCACGTCAAACTGTCCTTGATACACCACAAAAGGGTACCTTTCCCTGCCTCGGTTGCGCACAGTGCGCCAATGTGACAAAGAACCACACTTTTACACACCCCAGGACTGGTAAATCCTTCCAGATCAAAGGGTTTTATACGTGTGACAGCACGTTTGTAGTTTACCTCATCAAGTGCCCGTGCGGTCTCAGATATGTTGGGGAAATGACCCAGCATATCCGGGACCGCATTAGTCATCACGAATCCGATATTCAACACATTGTTGCCCATACCACAACATTTCTTATCTGCCGGGCACCGGAACTCACAACTTAAGATCCAAGTTACAGATCATGTTGATATCATCCGCAGGGGTGGTAATCGCATTAAACGTCTCCTAGATAGGGAATCCAAATGGATTCACATGTTAAATACACTGGAACCAAATGGCCTTAATCGTAAATACGAAATGGGACATTTAGAAAACATAGGGCAGTATATATGGACTTCATCAAAGATAAAAGGCAACAACTTCATAAAGCATATATATGAAAACGGAGACAGAAGTCTTTAAATTTGCCTAATGAACACTATACCCCATAATCACATAGTCACCAATCAACAGCGCTAGTGCACATATATTTTTTTTTTATTTTTAATTGGTCATACACGAAGTATAACGAAATGGGACATTAAAGGGTATTTTATGTTGGATTTTGGCCGATGGCTGTGTTGTATGGTATTGATGGTGATCTAATGGTAACCCTAGTTAACAGATTATTGCCTATATTAATTTATTGCAATGCCATTTGTATATATTTCCTTTAATATAATTGGTTCTTTATGTATTTCCTTTATTTTCAGTGTTAATTTTGTAAATATTACATACTGTCTCATATGTTAGGAGCTAATACAGTCTCTCTTTTCTTGCAGAAACTCTAACCTGTTTCACCACGAGCACTGCATTGCATTTACTGCAGCCACTGGCCAGACATGAACTCCCTGCATCACTAAAGGGTAAACTACCAGACAACCCCGAGCACTCTATACCTCCCATAGGATTGTACGTCACTTTGAACCTCCCCATTTAGTTTTCACTTACGTCACTTCACTGGAGACATCCTTTCCACCAGACAGGAAGTGAGGCAGAGTCCCAAACATCACGGCAGCGTGGCGTGCATTCCACTACCTTACTTCTGCGTTTCAACCACCGGAAGTGACGCCACGGCACTTGCTCGCTAGTCACATATGTAATGCCGCCCTGCAGAGCTATCTCTCACTTCATAGGAGTCACCCACCCAAACCACACGGCGAAATTTTCTCTGGTAAGTCCAGCTACCGGCCTCTTTCCTGTCTCTTTTTGTTACTGCTTCTGTGAATTTCACTCATTATGCAGAAAATTCACATACGATGTGCGTTTTTTACATAGGTCCATACTTATACCCGTCTCTGCCGGAAGTGTGAATGACCATTTCTTCATTTGATTCTCTTTTCATAACCAGCGCTTATGCTAATTACTACAACTCGATAGGTATGTTATTTATTCCTTTTTTCATGTTCAGAACTGTACTATGGCGTTTGACATATGAGCACGACCAGACACATATTACGAGACACTCGTGGAGGTATTTTGGCATGATCCAAATAATAGAACAATGTGTTTATGACACCATTTTTTTGTCCACAGAAGGTTGAGCCTGCTTCCGGCCCGGCCGGTACACCATATATCCTGAGTAACGTCATTTAATTATTGACTCAAATCATACCTTGAGGTGTACCCCAGGCTCAAACCCTAACTAATTACAGGTACAAACTTGCATTCATTTATTCTTTCTTCCTTCCCTTTTTCACTGTGATATAACACATTATGTAGATCTCCAGTTTAGTCCCATACCATTATTCACATTACTCCTATATACCACAGGACCTGTTTTTTGACATGGTTGTCACTTTCTTGCCACCCTGGTAACCTTCTAATGCAGGATTCAGAAGTGAGATAACTGATGGTTATCGTTTTCATTTTCCTACATTCCAACAATCAGGTAATGTTATTTCTTTTTCCCCCTTCTTTCCGCCCTCCCCTTCTTTTCTCCTTCTTTTCCCTCTCTTTCTCTTTTCTTATCTTCTTTAGTGTCTCTTCTTCTGCCTCTGGTATCCTCTTTATTCTCTTATCTGTGCCCCCTGTTTCTCTTTTTTTCACCCCCTTTTTCCTTTTTTCCCGCCACCCCTCTCCGTCTTCCCTTCTTTCTTTCTCCCATCTCCCCCCCTGCCCCCTTTTATTCCCCTTTTTCCCATAGTATTTCTCTTTTAGTCCTTTACACATAATAGCCTTACAATAGACTATACGTTAAACCCCAATGTGTTCTCTTCCATTATGATTAGGCTCTTACTGGGAATTGTACTCCTATCATCCCAAAGACAAGTTTTAGCCACAAAGGTAATTTATTGGCAAGAGTCATAAGGGTGCTTTACACGCTGTGACATTGCTACCGATATATCGTCGGGGTCACGTCGTTAGTGACGCACATCGAGCGCCGGTAGCGACATCGCAGTGTGTGACACCAAGGAGCGACGATCAACGATCGCTAAAACGTTCAAAAACGGTGATCGTTTCCTTAATATCGCTGCTGCCACAGGTACGATGTTGTTCGTCGTTCGTCGTTCCTGCGGCATCACACATCGCTATGTGTAACACCACAGGAACAACGAACATCTCCTTACCTGCGTCCACCGGCAATGCGGAAGGAAGGAGGTGGGCGGGATGTTACGATCCGCTGATTTCCGCCCCTCCGCTTCTATTGGCCGGCCGCTTACTGACGCCGCAGTGACGTCGCTATGTCGCCGAATGCACCTCCCCCTTGAGGGAGGGATTGTTCGGCGGTCACAGCGACGTTGCTGACAAGGTATTGTGTGTATGACGCTGCTGTAGCGATAATGTTCGCTACGGCAGCGAGCACCAAATGTCACACGAACGACGGGGGCGGGTGCTGTCGCGCATGACATCGCTAGCTATCGCTAGCGATGTCGCAGCGTATAAAGCACCCTATATGAACTTCTTTCTTTTCGTCTATGTTTATGCTTCAATATTATCTCTTACTTATACCATCTCGTCTCTTCCCCCTTTCTTTCCTTTTTTTCCTCCTCCTCCTTCTTCTCCCTCCCTCTCCTTCAATTCCCCCCTTTTTTCTTCTCTCTTTCTTTTCCTCTTTTTTTTCTTTCTATTTTTAGCTTTCCTTTTTTCTCCTTTTTTTTCTCTTCTCTTTTCTGTGTCGGGCAGCCAGTACTACACCAATTTCACTTGGTACACGTAAAATTTTTTCCATAAATCTTTCCCTTCCTCATTTAGTCACTGGTTTATTGTACACACCAGTCAATGAACTATGTGATCTATATTTACTCCATGGAAATATCTCAAATTCCGGTTTTTGCTTGGTGTTATTATCCTTGGACCTGTTTTACATGTTGTACAATTGTTCTCTTTATTATAATGTATATGTATGTATTATGTACCTGATATCTTTTGAACTGTTTTGATCATTGTATTATTTATGTGCAGATAAAAGTCTGGTCTGACGAAGGCCCATTGGCCGAAACGTCGACATTTTTGGAAGGGTTCATACTGCATTTGTGACCATTTTTTGTTATTGATCAATAAAAAACTCTTCCAAACCTTTTTCTCTATTTCTTTTTTGGGGGGTTACGGTGTGTCGGAGTTCCCGCCCTACCAAAAGAAAACAGGGTTTGACAACTTTTCCTTTAGTATTGTTTTTTGTCACTCAGACTGTGTTTTAGTAAGAGCAAGCCACTAGGTAGGTTCTGTAAAAAATTATACTAGCCTTGAAGCAGAAGTTGTTCCCCTGACACCAAGTATTAATAAAAATTGGGTAACACTGAGACTGTGTGTTAGTTGCAGCAAGCCACTATGTAGGTGCTGTAAGATATGAAGCCCCCATGGCAATGATAAAGGTTTAGCCGAAACGCGTTTTGCCGTGCGTTTCCTACAGCAGTATTTTCCATCTCTGCCTGAAATGATTGTAACTTGTTGCTATTTGGATATTTGGAGATTTTAATCAACTTGAAATAAAGAAAAAGACATTTTTAATTCATCATATACCTTGGCTCGCTGCATTTATCCTTCCCTAAAAGTATGCTAGGCTGCTTGTAGGAAGTTACTGGGCTTGAGGCAGAAGTTGTGCCCCTGACACCTAGTATTAATAAATATTTGGTAACACTCAGACTGTGAATTGACAGGCACTACACTACACCTGAACCCCTTGTTTTTACAATTTTGGGACCTTTTTTTGCAAGTTGTAATACCTATTGCTAGTATAACAGACACAAGGGATGTAGCAGTGCTGAGATTGTTTATTATTAGTAGCAGATGTGAGGACAGCTTTAAATCTCTCCCTGCCTGTGAATAAGCTGTCACTATATCACACACTGCAGTAACAGACCATATACAGCACTAATAATAGGATTTTTTACAGCAGTTTTATGATTTACACAGCAGCTAGCACACAGTGCTGGCACAGCGAAAGTGAAAGCAAGTCAGGTGTAGTACAGGAGTCATCACATGACCCTGTGCTACCATGACAACTATCGGGAGTCACGTGATCGCGTCACGTGACTTCCGGTATCGGGCGGTAAGTAAATGTTTACCGCGATCGCGCTTATAATGGCGCTGTCACATATTGACAGCGCCATATAAGGAGTTAAACGGCACGAGCAGAAAACGATTCTGCTCGTGCCTAGCAGGCACACATCTCAGCTGTGAAAATCAGCTGAGATGTGTGCCGATCGCAGCATGATGCTGCCGGCAGACCGCGGGCAGTAACATTATGACCGCAAGGACGTAATTTTACGTCCCGCGGTCGTTAAGGGGTTAAAAGGACTTTTTCGGATTATGCAGCAGGAATACTATCTCATAGAACAAACTGCACTGTCCCTACACCTGTTTCTATGACTTACACAGTCGCTAACAAATAATGCTAAATATCTTCAGCCCTTAGAAGGACTAGTATTAGTTGGCTGGAAAAATGTTGTACCGCACACATTACAGGCTAGCTACACTGGCAGCTCAGGAATGAATGCTTGCACACTAAATGGCGGCAGCCTTATATAGTCCCTATGACGCTGTGCGGCCAAGCCAAGCACAGTAACACCACAACAAAGATGGCTGCAGCGTTACTGTGAGGGCAAGCAACGTTAGATGTGTTCATTGGCTGGAAAAAGGCGCCAGGAAGTCCAGAAATGAAAATGAAAGTACCAGAGCGAATACCATCTTAGGCTACTTTTACACATCAGTTTTTTGCAATCAGGCACAATCCAGTTTGTGCCTGATGCAACGGATCTGTGTCAGAGTGTGTAAAACGTGATGCGACGGATCAGGTAAAAAACGGATCTGTTTTTTTTTTTTATTTATTTTTAAATCTGAGAGAGAGGGAGAGACCCCGTCATCACCACACACGCAGGCACTCCCGCATGCATCATCCCCGCACACACCGCAACACTCCCGCACGCATCATCCCCGCACACACCGCGACACTCCCGCACGCATCATCCCCGCACACACCCCGGCACTCCTGCACGCATCATCATCACCGCACAACCCGACACTCCAGCACGCACCATCACTGCACATACACCGGCACTCCCGCACGTATCATCCCCGCACACATCCCGACACTCCCGCATGCATCATCACCGCACATACACCGGCACTCCCGCACGCATCATCACCGCACACACCCAATCACTCCCGTATGCACCATCATCGCACACACCCCGACACTCCCGCACGCATCATCACCGCACACCCCGACACTACCTCAGTGACGTCACCGCTGACAGCGCGACTCCCTCAGTTGCTGCGTGGAGCTGATAGAGAGCGGCGGTGTTCCACGGCTACTCCTGTCAGCTTCATGTAGCAGAGCTGAAAGAGTCGCGGGACCTCTGTGGATTACGTCGGACCAGGAGGGGTATTTGGGGATTTTAATAAAATGGTGAAAGAGGGTATTTTTTTGTCCTTTATTCCAAATAAAGTATTTTTTTGGGTGTATGTGTTTATTTACTTTAACTTACAGGTTAATCATTGGGGGTGTCTCATAGACGCCTCCCATGATTAACCTCTTATTACCCCGATTGCCACCGCACCAGGGCAATTCGGGATGAGCCGGGTAGAGTCCCAGGACTGTTGCATCTAATGCATGCGGCAATTACGGGCGGCTGCTGGCTGATATTGTTAGGCTAGGGGGCTCCCCATAACGTGGAGCACCCCATCCTAAGAATACCAGCCTTCAGCCGTGTGGCTTTACCCTGGCTGGTATCAAAATTAGGGGGGACCGCACGCCGTTTTTTTTTAAGTATTTATTTTACTGCGAGATATAGACCCGCCCACTGGCGGCTGTGATTGTTTGCAGTGAGACAGCTGTCACTCAGCGTGGGGGCGTGTCTGACTGCAACCAATCATAGGCGCCGGTTGGCGGGGAAAGCAGGGAATACAAAACTGAATAATGGGCGGCCGGCATTTGCGAATCAGTAGAAGCTGCCAGCAGTGTGACAGCTGTGCAGCACCGCGCCTGTGATCGGTGAGTGGGTGAGAGTGAGTGAATGAGTCAGTGAGTGTGAGAGAGACAGAAAAGCTGGGGCCACATGGAGCACTACTGCGATGCTCGCATGACACTCGGCTCGCGCTGGCAGCATAGCAGGAGCCAAGTGTCATGCTAGTGTCCCTGCGTCTGCGGTCAGCCTGTGCGAGCGGACCACAGCTGCGGGGGGCAGGCCGGCTCTCAGGAGGGGCGGGCTGGCACAGAGGAGGGGAAGGTGGGATTCATCTCCCTCTCTCCTCCGTAGCCGGCTATTGCGACTCTCGCTCTGCATGCATGGTACACCGGTGTACCGCAAGTGCAGTGCGATTTTTCTCTCGCCCCATTCACTTGAATGGGTGGGTGCAAGAGAAAAGAGTCTCGCATTACAGTTGCAGCATGCTGCGATTGTTTTCTCGGTCCGATTAGTACTGAGAAAATAATTGCTCATGTGTGCTGACACACAGGCTAGAATTTTATTATGTTTTATCGCACTCCACTCGCACCAATTTTCTTAGGCCAGAGAATCACTTCTGGGCATGCTCAGAAGTTAAAACCGAATCCGGTACATGCTTCCGGCGTTTGATGCATGCCACCGGATTCGGCGTGCATAGACTTTCATTATGCACCGTGCCGCACAGCGCCGCACCCGGCGCTGTGCGGTTTTTTTTATGAAACAAAAAACGTTGCATGAATTGTTGCATGCGGCCACCGCATTAATTAATTAAGCCGCATCCGGAAAAAGCCGGATGCAACGCAAGGTCATCAGGCACAATCCGGCGACGACAATAAAAATCAATGGGGATAAAACGGATGCGGTACCGGATCCGTTTTAACCGTTTTTCGTTTTTTTCCGGATTGTGCCTGATGGGAAAAACCTGATGTGTGTAAGTAGCCTTAGCCGTCGGATAGCGAATACCTCGAATACCCCATTATCCGTCGGATACCGAATAGTGGCGAATACATTCGCTCATCCCTAATTACTACACTACAATAATGCAATCAATGTCAAGGATAATAACTCAACCACCTTCTTACAGTAGCATAGTACTTTTTATACAGATTTTCATCAATAAAATGTGTATAATGTTCTTGCACACTTCAATAGTTAAGCACAGTCAAATGAATTACCTCCTACAGGGAATGTCATCATCGTAGCCATTCTTTGAGATGACAGAGCCACAAATTATTTTTTTTTTTGTAATAAGTGATAATTTTGTAGTGTGGTCTGCATATTAGACCTTCCCAAAACCATAAAAGACCTTTAGAGATTAGTGTTTTATATTATGAATACAATACAGATCTGCTCACATATAATATATGTAAATACAGAACATATGGCCCATAAGTATCCAACGGCTTATGTGATACATATGTCATGCGTTATCTTAACAGCTTGAAGACTGACTGGTCTGATGTCTGATAAATGACTCTGCTACACTGCTGTCTTTTGTTATGTTTTCCTTTACTATGGGAGCATTAATGGGTTCCCGTTGTCTCCAAAAAATACTATTTACCAGATTGCCATTATCATAATCTGCCTATGCACGCATGCACACACAGCAAATGCACATTGCAGATCAGGCTGTCAATCAGTGTGCTAGACAGTGCTTGTAGCATGTTTACTGTGTAGTGAGCGATGACTATAACCACTCCCTGTATCACTCTGATGACTGAAAGTAAGCAGCTGCAGGGAGAATGAAACTCGACTGTTTTATTGTTTAGCTTGCATTTCCTTTAATGTGTGTATATGTTTGTATTTTCTTTAGGTTCTTCTTGATGTGCTATTTATTTGTAAATTTAGCATGTGCTGTGCAGACTCTGCTGAGAACACCAAACTGGAGGCCAAGATTTAAATATTATCATTGGTAAGAAATTTAATTCAGAGTTCTAAGTCATTTTATTTTTGTGACTAATCTGGATCATATTGAGCAGCTATACAGTTCACATGTTTGTGTGCATATGCATGTGTATTTATACTGTACAGACCAAATGTTTGGACACACCTTATCATTCAAAGAGTTTTCTTTATTTTCTGCCATTTACTTTGGTTCCTGATCCTTGTGGGTCCTTTATTTTTATTTCTGAAGATTAATAAAGAAAAGAAAGTTTTACTCCAATCCTGGTTTGCTGAGTCCTTGCTGGATTTTCCTCCACAAAAACGTGCAAAATCGCTCATCGGTGACATGGGGGTCCATTCTCAATTATCGTTACCGCAGCGGTAATGAAGTTGTTCGTCGTTCCTGCGGCAGCACACATCGCTCCGTGTGACGCCGCAGGAACTAGGAAGCTCTCCTTACCTGCCTCCCGGCCGCTATGCGGGAGGAAGGAGGGGGGCGGGATGTTACGTCCCGCTCATCTCCGCCCCTCCGCTTCTATTGGACGGCCGCTCAGTGCATCGCTGTGACGCCACACGGACTGCCCCCTTAGAAAGGAGGCGGTTCGCCGGTCACAGCGAAGTCGCCGGGCAGGTAAGTATGTGTGACGGGTCTGGGCGATGTTGTGCGGCACGGGCAGCGAATTTCCCGTGTCGCACAACAGATGGGGGCGGGTACCCACACTAGCGATATCGGGACCGATATCGCAGTGTGTAAAGCAGCCTTTATTTCAATAATTCAATACAGGAAGGGAAAAACATATATTATACAGAGTCACTACAAACAGAGTGATGTATTTCAAGTGTTTATTTCTGTTAATGTTGATGATTATTGCTTAAAGTCATTATCTGAGAAATTTTGAATATTTACCACAAGACACCTGCAAAGGCTTCCTAAGCGTTTAAAATGGTCCTTTAGTCTAGTTCAGTGGACTGCATAATCATGGGGAAGACTGCTGACTTGACAGATGTCCAGAAGGCAATCATTGACACACTCCATAAGAAGGGTAAGCTGTAAAAAGGTCATTGTTAAAGAAGCTGGCTGTTCAGAGTGTTGTAGCCAAGCATATTAATGGAAAATTGAGTGGAAGGAACAAGTGTGATAGAAAAAGGTGCAAAGGTGCACAAGCAAGCGGTATAACCGCAGCCTTGATAGAATTGTTAAGAAAAGGCCATTCAGAAATTTGGGGGACATTCACAAAGAGTCAAATGCTGCTGGAGTCAATGCTTCAAGAACCACCACACACAGACGTATCCAGGACATGGGCTACAACTGTTGCATTCCTTGTGCCAAGCCACTCATGACCAATAGACAGCACCAGAAGCATCTTACCTGGGCCAAGGAGAAAAAGAACTAGGCTATTCTCAGTGGTCCAAGGTGTTGTTTTCAGATGAAAGTAAGTTTTGCATTCATTTGGAAACTTAGGTCCCAGAGTCTGGAGGAAGAGTGGAGAGGCCACAACCCAAGCTGCTGAGGTCTAGTGTGAAGTTTCCACAATCAGTGATGGTTTGGGGAGCCATGTCATCTGCTGGTGTAGTCCACTGTGTTTTATCAAAACCAAAGTCAGTGCTGCCGTCTACCAGGAAAGTTTTGAGAATTTCATGCTTCCCTCTGCTGACAAGCTTTTTGGAGATGGAAATGTCATTTTCCAGCAGGACTTGGCACTTGTACACACTGCCAAAAGTACAAATACCTTGTTTAATAAGCACAGTATTACTATGCTTGATTGGGCAGCAAACTCGCCTGACCTAAACCCTATAGAGGATCTATGGAGTATTGTCAAGAGGAAGATGAGACACCAGACCCAACAATACAGACGAGCTGAAGGCTGCTATCAAAGCAACCTGGGCTTCCATAACACCTCAGCAGTGCCAAAGGCTGATCGCCTCCATGCTACGCAGCATTGATGCAGTAATTCATGCAAAAGGAGCCCGACCAAGTATTGAGTACATTTAATGTACATGCTTTTCAGTAAGTCAACATTTCTGAGTTTAAAATCATTTTTTCAGTTGGTCTTGTATAATATTCTAATTTTCTGAGATAATGACTTTTGGGTTTTCATTGGCTGTAAGTCATAATTATCAACATTAACAGAAATAAACACTTGAAATAGATCCCTCTGTGGGTAATGACTCTATATAATATACCGTATTTTTCGCTTTATAAGACGCACCGGATTATAAGACGCACCCCAAATTTAGACATAAAAAAGGTAAAAAAATAAAAATGGGGTCCGTCTTATACTCCGGTGTTCTCTTACTGGAGGGGAGCAGCAGTCGTGGAGAAGTGGGGTCACAGGAGGCAGAGGTTGTGCTGGTGGCGGGGTCCATGGTGACAGGTATTGTGTTCACGATTTATAATAATTTTTTTAGGGCTCTACCATCCTCTTGCCATACAATCATAGCTATTTTTGCATGCATATATATATATATATATATATATATATATATATATATCAGCATTGTATCATACTATGGTTGTACTCCTAATGGGAACCATGATTCTGCACTTGTGAATCATTACTCTTTGCAGTGCATGCAGCACTTATGATCTCATTTTCTGTCCCCATTGGTAAATCCAATCTGTTCAGTGTTTTGTTACATCATCACAGGTATTTCTCACATATATATTGGTTCCACAATCGCACTACGCCTGCCTTTCTAAGAGGAACTATGACTCTATATGAATGAATCATTATTTGCAGTACTCAGTGTCTGCAACCTTACTCCTCGTCCCCATAGGTAACCCAATCTATTTTGTGGTTTTTGTATATTCTGCTCACAATTACTGCATGCTGACTTTATACCGTGTCAGTCTCTTTGAGTATTACTGGTGTAACTCCATGATATTTATTCAAATTTTTGATATGTACTTTTGATGATTGTACTTACTGGTATATTATCTTGGAGCCATACTACAACATCTTGAGGCCTTGTTTGTATATTGTCTATCTTTTTAATTGTTTTTAATTGTGTGTTTTTCACTTTTTTTGACCCAATAAAATATTTATATATTGCATGACCTTTCATATCATTGTTCGATGTGCGCTCAACTTATGTGTGCCTTTCTTCTCCATTGTACACATTTTGTTTTCACACATAGGGCAGCACTCCCTTGTTCATCTCAGACTGTGCATCCCTCCTTTTTCATTATCATGGTGACAGGCGCGGCGGGGTCCGTGGTGGCAGGCGCGGCGGGGTCCGTGGTGGCAGGCGCGGCGGGGTCCGTGGTGGCAGGCGCGGCGGGGTCCGTGGTGGCAGGTGCGGCGGGGTCCGTGGTGGCAGGCGCGGCGAGGTCCGTGGTGACAGGCGCGACGGGGTCCGTGGTGGCAGGTGCGGCGGGGTCCGTGGTGGCGGCAGCAGCGGGGCGGTGAGTGGTGCAGCAGGCCGCTGCGGTGAGTCTCCCAGTGTCTGCGGTCCCAGTTCAAATGATGGCGTCTGGAGCGGCGCGTGCGCAGATGGCGCCATCATTTGAAACTGAGACCGCGGACACACTGGGAAACCTGCTGCATAGCCACCTGCACGCACAGAGTGGCAGCCAGCAGTACGCCCGTCCACCCGCACAGAGAGGCAGTTGGCACCGACAGGCATCCGGCTGCTGCCCTCTCGCAGGCACCTGGCTACCGCACGCACGCAGGGACATGAACCTGACTGCCGCCCGCACGCAGCCACAGGTACCCGGCCACCCGATCGAGCTATATTCAGATTTTAAGACGCACCGCTCATTTTCCTCCCAAATTTTTGGGAGGAAAAGTGCGTCTTATAATTCGAAAAATACGGTATGAGTTTCCCTTTCTGTATTGAATTACTGAAATAAATTAACTTTTTGAAGATATTCTAACTTATTGAGATGCACCTGTGTGTGTGTATGTATGTATGTATATGTATGTATATGTATACATATATACCGTATGTGTATATATGTGTGTGTGTGTGTGTGTGTGTGTGTATATGTATATATATATATATATATATATATATATATATATATATATATACTGTATGTATATATAGTTATTAGGAAAAAAATTCCCTGTTTGCAACATGCGTCATAATGTTATATGGAAATGAAATCCTGTCCCAGTTTTTTCCCATGTTTTATCAGTCACTTTTTAAAAAATGTCAGTCAACATTTTTTTTTCTTTTGAGGGACATAGAGAAAATAAAGTGAAAGTTACTGCCCAGAGTAATTGAAGATTTTCTTACATAGTTGAATAAGACTTCACTTCATTATTCTTTTGCTTGCTTATTGCTAATACTTTAGTTGTCACTGCCATCTTGCTTCCATATATGTACTATGCCTCTAACCTGTTAACCTTAAACATTAACTTATGGATGGTAAGACCTTACCTATATTTGTTTGTTTGCTATTCTCTTTGTTTCTCTGTTAATGACCTGGACATTTTTCTAATTGCCCTGGATTTGCGAAGATTTTTTTTTATAACAATCTGTTATGGTTATTTATGGTTATAGGGCGGCTTAAACAAGGGTGTGTTTTTGGTTTAGGCTGCAGTTTAGCTCTTGTTTTCACAAAGCGTTTTACTGCGGCTTGTCTATAAGAAATGTTCTTAAAAATGTGGTTTGTATTGATATTAACTCCTTAATTAGCTCATAATTAGAGATGAGCCACCCCCCTCGTGTTCGAGTTCGGTTCGGTTTGTCGAACGTTCGACAAACACCTTCGAACCCCATTGAAAACAATGGCAGGCAAACACAAACACATACAAACACATTATACATATACACATACAGTTAATAATAAACATTGCTATTATACTTACAGGTCCCGCGGCGCGTCCTGCACTCTGTTTCCCGCCACTTCTCCTTCTGATTATCGCTGTGCGCTCCCGATAACCAGCACTGATGATAGGACTTTCCGTGTCGTCATAGCATGTGACCAGTAACGTGTGTATTATTGGCTACAGACTGGTCACATGGCTATGACATCATGCTAGGTCCTGTCAGTGCATGTCGCCAGTAAGTGGTACTCGCCCGAGCATCTCCATACTCAGTATACTCGGCGAGTATCGGCAAGACACTTGGGCACATGCTTGGCTCCCCGTTCCTGCATATCGGCGCTCTTTACAGAGTCAGCCCACATGCAGGGACTGGATGCCACAGCCGGTGAATAGCGGCGCCGGGAATCAGGTGATCGGTGATCACCGTTGCTATAGTAACCCGCCTGTCAGGTTACTATTGCAACGGTGGCAGCGGTGACATCACCGCTTACCAACCCGCAGCCTCTGCTCGCTCATTGAGTGATTAGACTGCACGGGGGGAGCAGCGTTCTTCCTCCCCTGTGCTGTCTGATGTAGCAGAGCTGCATGGATTGAAGGAGAAAGAGGACAGAAGACCAGGATCGTGGAGGTGTGAGAGAGGGAGTAATAAACATAAAGTCTCTAAGTGTGTCTGTGTATATATTTCTATTAAAGTTTTTTTTTCTCTGTGTGGGGGTCTTTTTTTAACCCTTTATTGGAGATGCTTAATGGCCGGGTCAAACTTGCCTGACATAAAGAATCTTTGGCTTAATACTAGCTAGTAAAACAAAGCTAGTATTAACCCCTTATTACCCAACTCTTTCAGCGGCCCCCGGGTGGCATCCGGGCCGCTGGAATAGTTGGATACAGCGCCAGATGATAGCGCTTCTATGAAAGCACCATTTTCTGGGGCGGCTGCGGACTGCAATTGCAGCAGAGGGGCCCAGAAAGTTTGGGCCAACCTGTGCTTTGGATTCCAATCCCCAGCTGCCTAGATGTACCTGGCTGGACATAAAAATGGGGCGAAGCCCATGTCATTTTTTTTTTTTTAATTATTTCATGAAATAATTAAAAAAAAAAAAAAAGGGCTTCCCTATATTTTTAGTTCCCAGCCGGGTACAAAAAGGCAGCTGGGAGTTGGGGGCAGCTGTACCTGCCTGCTGTACCTGGCTAGAATACAAAAATATAGCATAGCCCACGTCATTTTTTATTTTTAATTTGTTTTTTATTATTTTTTGGCAAAAAACCCTCAAAAAATAAAATAAAAAATGCTTCCCTGGATTTTCCACTGCCAGTGAAGGTAACACCAAGCAGTGGGGGTTAGCAGCCAGCAGCTGCTTGGATTACCCTTAGCTACTGTGAGACTGTGACCGGGGTTATCTATGACGGCCGGTATGTCTCGCCCCGGTTGTGCTCACTCCATGATAGAAAGGAAATCCACTCTAGGGTTAATGCTGTTTCCCTACAGGCTGAAGGAAGGGTTAAATGGAAACAGGAACGAGGGGCAGGTGTGCCGGGTGTGAGGGAGTGATCACAACTCCCTGAGTCTCTGCTGGAGAGACATGTATATTGCTGTGGATTTTTGTTTGGACATTAAACACCGTGTGCTGTGAACCTATATGCCTGGATCCCGTGTCTTCTGCTGCGCAGCCGACCGCGCTACCTCACATATGGTGGAGAATCGGCGGGCATGCCAGCCCGGTGAGGTGTACTTCCTTTTCTGGTGATCCGGTAGCACATGTCCTGGATTCAAGCAGCTATACTACGGCCCAAACCCAGCGACGCCATGGAGGACATACTAAGGCATTTGGCTCAGGCTAATGCACAACAACAAGAGGCTAATGCACAGCAACAACAGGTGAATACCCACCTGCTCCGGACGTTGGAGCAACAGCAGCAACAGCACCAGCAATCCTTGAAATTGCAGGAAAAAAGGCACCAAGAACAGATGGTTCTCCTGGCCAAGTCAATCCGTGCCGGACCGGCAGCAACAACCCCGGGACCGGGTGACGACGGCAGCGTCCGGAAAGCGGTGAGACAAGCGTTGCAAAAGATGACCCCGGGGGATGATGTGGAAGCGTTCCTGGCAGTGTTTGAGCGGGTGGCCGAGCGGGAAAAGCTGCCGACCCCCCAGTGGGCTGAGGTATTGTCGCCCTATCTGACGGGGGAACCCCAAAAAGCGTACCTGGACCTCGGTACCGAGGACGCCATTGACTATGTGACCCTGAAAGCCGAAATACTGGCTCGGTTGGGGGTGAATACCTATGTACGGGCTCAGCGGGTAAATCAGTGGTTCTATGAGGAAGCCAAACCCGTACGCTCCCAGGCCTATGACTTATTACATCTTGTAAAAAAGTGGTTGCAGCCTGACACTCTGAGCCCGGCGCAAATGGTGGAAAGGGTAGTAGTGGATCGTTTTGTGCGCACTTTACCCGTCACCGTTCAACGGTGGGTAGGACAGGGTGACCCGAGTACCCTGGACCAATTAGTGTCCCTGGTAGAGCGGCATGTGGCTACGCAGGACTTGATACGGGACACTGAGACTTTGCGTACCGCCCGTCGGTCCGGCCCCTCCAAGCCTAGGGCCAAGGACCCACCGCCGACACCGGTACAGGAGTCCGCTACCATCCTGGCTGAGGCCGCGCCCGCCGTTCCTGAGGTCCGGAAGGCCATGTACCCTAAACGACAACTTGTCAAGGGGGTTTCCTTCCCTATTAGATGTTGGCGGTGCCGGCGGGTGGGACATATGGAAGCCCAGTGTCCCCTGACCACGGAGCCCATGGATTGTGGGGTTACCCGGCGGGGTTCAATGTATGCTCAGGTGGTGTGTACCGCTGACCTGGTTCCCCCAGAGACTGAGCCCCACTTGTGCCAAATACAGGTGAATGGATGTCCGGTTACAGGATTGTTGGATTCCGGGAGCTTAGTGACCCTTGTGCGATCCACCTTGAGGGCTAAAGTAAAGGCCACAGGACGTACCGTGGGGGTGGTTTGCATACATGGGGACCGCCGAGACTATCCCACGGGGATTGTCACCATCACAGCACCTTGCGGTCAGGTGCAACATGAGGTGGGACTGCTTAACACTCTTCCTTATGACGTGATCCTAGGACGGGATCTGCCCTATTTTTGGACTTTATGGAAGGGAACCCCTAGGTCCCCTCCGATATTGGTCAGTCCGGGGCCTGAGCCCTACAATCCTGAATCCGGGACACCTGCCGTAGGGGTCCCCATGATAGGGACAGAATGTGAACCCGATAGGTCGCCCCTAGAGGTATTGGCAGGAGAGGCTGAGACGGTCGAGCCCATCCCGGACTTGGAGGCATCCCCGGATGCGTTTGGGACAGCCCAACTCCAGGACCCTACGTTAATACATGCCCGGAATAGGGTGTTAGTAATTGACGGGGTGGCCCAGCTGCCCGGTGCCCAGGTAAGGTACCCCCATTTCGCTCTTAAACAGGATTTACTCTACCGGGTAGATGAAATACGGGGCGTGGGGGTGGAGCAGTTGGTGGTGCCCCAGCCGTATCGCCGGCGGGTCCTCGACTTGGCTCATAAACATCTGATGAGTGGCCACCTAGGGGTCAAGAAAACGCAGGAGCGAATATTGCAACGGTTCTATTGGCCCGGGGTCTTTGGGGAGGTAAAACGGTTCTGCGAAACCTGCCCGGAGTGTCAGCTTACCGCACCACTGGTCCACTTTCGCAGTCCGTTGGTGCCGTTACCCATTATAGAAGTCCCTTTTGAACGGATAGGGATGGATCTGGTGGGGCCCCTCGTAAAGTCTGCTCGAGGGCACCAACACATCCTAGTGATCGTTGACTATGCCACCCGGTATCCAGAGGCGATACCTCTCAGACATACTGCGGCGAAGCTTATAGCTCGGGAGTTGTTTTCTGTGTTCTGCCGGGTGGGGTTGCCCAAGGAGATCCTTACGGATCAGGGGACCCCATTCATGTCTAAAGTGACCAAAGAACTATGCCGGCTACTCCAGATCAAGCAGTTGCGTACGTCTGTGTATCATCCTCAGACGGATGGGTTAGTAGAACGATTCAATAAAACCCTGAAAACCATGCTAAAAAGGGTGATCTCCAAAGACGGGAAGGACTGGGATATGATGCTTCCCTATTTGATGTTTGCCATCCGAGAGGTGCCACAGGCATCCACGGGGTTTTCGCCTTTTGAATTGTTATACGGGCGACATCCCCGGGGATTGTTGGACCTGGCAAAGGAAACATGGGAGCAAGAGCCCACCCCCCATAAAAGTGTGATTGAACACATTTTAGGAATGCAGAACCGCATAAGCGCGGTCATGCCAATTGTGAAGGAGCATTTACAGGAGGCTCAGGCCGCGCAAAGCGGCCGCTATAATAGACAAGCCACCGTGCGGACCTTTAAACCCGGGGATCGAGTGTTGGTATTAATCCCCACGGCGGAGAGTAAATTCCTGGCTCAGTGGCAAGGCCCCTACGAGATAAAGGAAAAAGTTGGGGTGGTCAACTATAAAGTATTGCAGCCCGGTAGGCGGAAACCTGAACAAATATACCATGTCAACCTATTAAAACCGTGGCAGGAACGGGAAAGCCTGATGGTTGAGTTTCCCCCATCTCCCTCCTCTTCGGGTCGTTCACTCCCGGCTTCAGCGACCTCCGGAGAGGACGAACCGGAAGTAAGGATCGGAGAAGCCCTCACCAAGCAACAGAGGCGAGAGGCCAGACGGCTGGTTCAGCAGAACCCCGATGTCTTCTCCGAGTTGCCGGGTAGGACCAGTCTGATACGACATGACATTGTCACCGAGCCCCACCTGAAGGTACGCCTGAAGTCATACCGCGTGCCGGAGGCTCGAAGACAAGCCATATCAGAAGAAGTGAAGACAATGCTACGCCTGGGGGTCATCGAAAAATCCCGGAGTGAATGGGCTAGTCCCATTGTCCTAATACCAAAACCCGATGGCTCCTTAAGGTTCTGCAATGACTTCCGGAGATTGAACGAAATATCCAAGTTCGATCTCTACCCCATGCCCCGGGTGGATGAGCTGATTGATAGGCTGGGACAGGCGCGATATTTTACCACGCTCGACCTGACCAAGGGGTACTGGCAGGTGCCACTGACGGAGTCCGCCAAGGAGAAAACCGCTTTTGTTACGCCGGAGGGTCTCTTCCACTATGTTGTCTTGCCTTTTGGGTTACATGGCGCTCCGGCCACGTTCCAGAGGTTGATGGACTTAGTGCTGGAACCCCACCAGGCGTATGCATCAGCGTACCTTGATGACATCATTATTTACAGCCCCGATTGGCAGACCCACTTGGAACAGGTACAAGCGGTGGTGGACGCGCTTCGAACAGCCGGATTGACAGCCAATCCCAAGAAATGTGCGTTGGGACTCACGGAAGCCCGCTACTTGGGCTACGTGATAGGCCAAGGAGTGATAAAGCCCCAAATTAACAAGGTTGAGGCGATCCAGAAGTGGCCTAGACCCCTGACCACAAAGCAGGTTAGGGCCTTCCTGGGTATCGTGGGGTACTACAGGAGGTTTGTAAGAGATTTTGCGGGACTATCAGCCCCCTTGACGGACCTTCTCAAAGGCAAGAAGTCCGTCATGGTGCGCTGGACTCCGCAGGCCGAGGACTCCTTCCGGGCCCTGAAGGGGGTCCTGTGCGGACAACCCGTTCTGGTCAACCCTGATTTCCGGAAGGAGTTCATAGTACAGACTGACGCCTCTGAGGTCGGCCTGGGGGCAGTGCTGTCTCAGGTGGTTCAGGGGGAGGAACACCCCGTCACCTTCTTGAGTAGGAAGCTCACCCCTCCCGAGCGGAATTATAGCGTAGTGGAGAAGGAGTGCCTGGCGATTAAATGGGCCTTGGAGTCCCTACGCTATTACCTGCTGGGACGGCAGTTTCGCTTGGTGACTGATCACTCTCCGCTGGTCTGGATGAGGTCCGCCAAGGAACGGAATGCCCGGGTTACCCGGTGGTTCCTTTCTCTGCAGAACTTCCGGTTTACGGTTGAACACCGGGCCGGTAGGTTGCAGGTCAACGCCGATGCCTTGTCCCGCGGCCCGTGTTTGATGGCGGGAGTTCAACCCCGCACGCTTGAACTGAGGGGGGGGGTATGTGAGACTGTGACCGGGGTTATCTATGACGGCCGGTATGTCTCGCCCCGGTTGTGCTCACTCCATGATAGAAAGGAAATCCACTCTAGGGTTAATGCTGTTTCCCTACAGGCTGAAGGAAGGGTTAAATGGAAACAGGAACGAGGGGCAGGTGTGCCGGGTGTGAGGGAGTGATCACAACTCCCTGAGTCTCTGCTGGAGAGACATGTATATTGCTGTGGATTTTTGTTTGGACATTAAACACCGTGTGCTGTGAACCTATATGCCTGGATCCCGTGTCTTCTGCTGCGCAGCCGACCGCGCTACCTCACACTACCAATACAAAAAATGCAGCGGGAGCCCATGTATTTTTTTTTTATTATTTATTTAAATAACTAAAAAAAATGGGCTTCCCTGTGTTTTGATTGCCTGACATCACAGCACTGTAAAAATAAATCATTAAAAAAAATGACGTAGTGCTCCACGGTATTTTTGATTCTCAGCGCAGATAAATCAGACAGCTACGGGTTGCCACCCCCATCTGCCTGGCGTTACCTTGGCTGGCAATCAAAATATAGGGAAGCCCATTCATTTTTATTTATTTTTTTTAAAAAAATAGTTAAAAAAAATGCGTGGGCTCCCTCCGTATTTTGATCGCCAGTTAGGTAAATCCAGGCAGCTGGGGACTGGGATTCTCGGCAGCCCACAGCCACCCCTGCAAATGGCGCATTGTTTCTTAACGCCATTTCCAGGCACTTTATCTGGCTCGTCTAGCGGCCATGATGGCGGTGGCTCGCTGGGTAATAAAGGGGTTAATACCAGCTTTGTATTCTCAGATGGTACTAAGCCCGAAATTCATGGTGTCACGCCAAAATAGACATGGCCACAATGAATTTCTAGCAAAGATAAAAAAAAACAACACACAGAAAAATATTTTTATTAGAAA
This sequence comes from Anomaloglossus baeobatrachus, assembly GCF_048569485.1. Lineage (NCBI taxonomy): Eukaryota > Metazoa > Chordata > Amphibia > Anura > Aromobatidae > Anomaloglossus > Anomaloglossus baeobatrachus. The sequence continues at coordinate 166,555,251 of NC_134362.1, forward strand.
TAAAACACAATACAATTAGTGACTCCATCTTTATTGAACTAAAGAACCTCCCCCACTCCGCTGTAGTCCTGGGTCAAGGGTCCCGCGGATCCAATATCATCTGATCGGTTTGCTGAAAGGCAAAGCGATCAGATGATGTGTCAGGTGTTCAAGGACCTGAATTACATGACACATCAGCTGATTGTATAAAAGCCGTTTATACAATCCGCTGATGCATCAGTAGAAAAAAAAAACTACACACTTCTGTGCAGACTCCCATCCGATCGCTGCAGGACCCGGCGGTAATCAGCTGATTCGGTCATCTGACAGCATGAGCTAATAGTTTAAGCCGGCCGGGCGGTAAAAAGCCGGCCTCACCGCTGGACTTATACGATCAGCTGATGCCGTCAGGTGACCGCATCAGCTGATCACCGCCAGGTCCTGCAGCCATCGGACGTGTTGCGGGAGTCTGCAGACAGGTAAATATGATATTTTTTTTCTACTGTTCACTTTTGATTTTGCAGCTGCTTCCACCTCCTCTCTGGACATGGCGCCGGATGGGAGGTGGAAGCAGGGGTGGATCAACTCTTCTGTGTTTACCAACACAAGGAATCCTCTTCCTGTACATGTGATTGTACTACCCACCCCTTGCGTTTATAGCTGTGTTTATAGTCTTAGAATCGCTTACGGTAAGTTCACACACTGCGTTTTTTGACACTGCGTTTTTGTGCATTTTTTCCCATAAAAAATGCACAAAAACGCAGCATCTTAAACGCATAAAAAAATGCGTTTTTTGTGTTTTTTGCTGAGTTTTTGCTCACTGCGTTTTTATGCGTTTTTAAAGATTGTTGGCTCTTATATACAGCATTCTAACATCCTGTATATAAGGCCGCTGTGTAGAACATAAAAAACACTTTATAATACTTATTTAAATGGTCGGTGGTGAGCAGATGGGTAAACTGGGTGTCTCCGTTCTCCGGGTGCGGCACCGCCTCTTGCGGCCATCTTTGTCCTCCTTTTTCTGAAGCTAGTATTGATGACGTGTCCGATGTTATCCACAATAGGTGACATTGAGGTTCCGCGCATGTGCACTACAATACTTTGATTTGCCCTGCTCAGGGCAGATCAAAGTGCGCCTGCGCAGGACCCTAATGTATGCTTATGTGGATGATGTAGGGCGTGTCATCCACACTAGATTCAGAAGAAGGAGGACAAAGATGGCTTAAAGAGGAGGCGCCAGTACTAGAGAACGGAGACGCCCATCCGACCCATCTGCTCTGTATCGACCGTTTAGGTAAGTATTATAAAGTGTTTTTTATGTTCTACACAGTGGCCTGGTCTCCTATATACTGCATGTTAGAATGCTGTATATAAGAGCCCACTGGTGGTGGCCGCAGCTTAGAGGCCCCAAATCTGGTGACCGAGTCCCTTTAATACTATTATCTCACTGTTGATTTAACGTGGCCCCTAGTACTGCCATATTACTGGTACTGGTTACAAACGTTTGTGGAGAGGCTAGGGGGCTAGGAGCGAGCACAGAGGCGCCGTCATGGCGGCACACTCCTTCCGGGTCACGCTGTTACCTTCCGGAGCCGACAATTCAATATTCATTGTTTTCCCCGCCCACCGGCGCGTGTTGGTTGCAGCTAGACACGCCGCCACCCTGAGTGTCAGCGTGTCAGCTAACTGCAACCAATCACAGGCGCCAGGACGGCCGGTGGGCGGGGAAAGCAGTGCAGTCTGTTGGTCAGTTCAAGGTGGTAAACACTCAGCAGCACAGTTATAGCGCTCGCCTGCAGCCCCAGCTGTCGCGCAGTATCTGTGCTGTGTATCCAGTGCCCAGAGTCACATGTGCGAGGCTTTGCCGGGTGCTGCCATGGCAGACTCGCGTGAGCCCCTCGCATGTGTGATTCCAGTGAAAGTAAAAAAAAACGACTTGCGGTTCCCCCTATTTTCATCCCCAGCCAAGATAACGCTGGCTGGGGGCTGGTATATCCTCAGCCCGCAGCCGCTCGATATTGCCGCATCTATTAGATGTGACCATACCAGTGTGCGATACCCGGCTCTTCCCACAGGCTTGATGTGGTGCCAATTGGGGTAATAGCAGGGTTTAATAGCGGCGCACGGCTGCTGCTAAACCCTAGCGTTGTGTGATGGCACAGGCGTCTATCAGATACCTGCATCACACAAGCCTGTAAGTGACTAAATAAACACAGACACAGAGAACAATCCTTTATTTGGAATAAAGTACAAAACACACCCTCCTTCACCACTTTATTAACCCCCAACACCCTGCAGCTCCAACGTAATCCACAGGAGAAGTCCCACGCCGCTTCAGCTCTGCTACATCTGAATATCACAGAGACCGGAACGACAGACCGCTCTCTGTGAGCTCCAGAGAATGAATGAGCTGCGCATTGAGTGGTGACGTCACTCAGGTCAATTGTGGTCACAGCTGGAGATTCCCACGGTGCTTCATCTGTGATCGCAGGTAACCTGACCTCAGGTGGAGGTCACTGAGTTCACAGACCTGCATCTCCTAGCAGAAAAATCGCCGTTTTTTTGACCAAGAGATGCAGATTTTGTGCTGAAATTTTTATACCATATTCTTGCATCCAATCTACACCTCCTGGCAAAAAAATGCGGTGTTTTGGCGGAATTTTTTTGCCGCGGTTTTTTTTCCGCAATTTTTGCCATGGATTTTTGCCACGAGGTGCACATTTGGTGCTGAAATCGTCTGCACCAGCTTTCAGCACCAAATTTCCACCTGCTGGCAGAATTATTTTTTTTTTTATTTTTGAGGGCCAAGGGATGCAAATTTGATGCTGAAATTTTTACACCATATTCCTGCATCCAATCTACACCTCCTCGCAAAAAACTGCAGTGTTTTGACGCAATTTTTTGCCGCGTTTTTTGCCACTGTTATTTTTACCAGGAGGTGTAGATTGGGTGCCAGAATATGGTGTAAAAATGTAATAATCACCCAATTTACATCCCTTGGTCAAAAAATTAAAAAGAAACAAACATTTAGACGCTGTTTTTGTGCGGTCTTGTGCCAGGAGGTGCAAATTTGGTGCACGATTTTGGTATATTACTTCACTAACAACTTGCATCTCATGGCAGAAAAGGGTAATAAAATGGTTTTCATACAGCTGGTTTTTGGCTGTTTTTTGCCAGGAGATGCAGATGTGGGGTAAAATTTATACACCAAATTCCTGGGTTACATCTGCATCTTCTGGCCAAAAACGTGCGCATATTCTGTGCCAGAAAATGGAGTTCAATCGTTCCGGGTAATCCGATAACTCAGCACACCATTGAATTGAATAATTCAGTAATCCAGCACCATTGAGATGAATAATCCAGTAATCCAGCACTATTGAGATGAATAATCCAGTAATCCAGCACCATTGAACTCAACCATTTGGTTTAATAGCCTTTAATAGTGCCTTATGGAATACTGACTTCAATGGTGCTGGCTGGGTAACCCCGATTTCACACATCCGGCATTTCGCGAGATTGCTGGTTCTGGCGCACGCCAGTACACTGGATACAGTAGAATGGCAGCGCGGCAACTTCCGGGTCACATGCTCCCATCACATGACAGCATGTGACCGGTGCTTGTCGCGCTGCCATTGTACTGTATACACTGTGCTGGCGTGCGCCGGAACTGGCAATCCGGCGAAAAGCTGGATGTGTAAAATCGGCCTAATCCGTACCTGCAGGGGTGTTTATGGTGGTAAATAAATAAGACAAAGAAGGTGTTTTGTTTGTTTACGTAAACTAAAGCCAGCCAATTGACTTAAGAAACAGAATAAAAACACAACACGGGTGGGGAAAACACGGAAAGCTGCGTGATTGCGTGCACAGCACAGGAAGTGAAATCGCGACCCGGAAGCAGTGTGCCACCATGACACTGTCTCGGTAAGTATGAAACGCTCATTTATTTATTGTTTTTTCATTTTTATTAATTGCCGATTCCGGATCGTGCACCCGGAATCCCGCCCCCGGGTCCGGCCCGGAGATAGCGCTGAAACCACACGTATCCGGATGTTTACAGTCCGGGTCCGCTCAACACTAGCGATCACATCAGGATTTCGAGATATTTTAAATTTTTGATGAAAATTACTCATATCGAATGTTTTATGATAAAAACACATGATTTTAGGTACTACATTTTGTATATTTTTAATTTAGGAATAACAAAGATTACAAAGTCTATGTACAGCAAATCAAATATACTTAAAGAATTATATAAAAACACATATATATGGCACACAGATGAATGGCAAGTGGCAGTTATTTGAACTTTTTTTTTCTTGGCTGATCTGTGATGTACAGCTTCTGAGTTGTCTCTCATCACGCTCCAGCAATAGTCAGCCATCATATGTGAGTCCCACCGGCATTGATACCGTTCTTCCATTGTTTTAATGTCCTGATGAAAACGCTCCCCTTGTTCCTCGCTCACATCCCCAAGGTTCTCTGGAAAAAAGTCCAAATGGCTGTGTAAATAGTGAATTTTGATGCTCATTCTACATCCAAGATTTCGCAGACTCATTAGTAGCTCTTCCACAATCTCTTCATAGTTGTCTGCTTTCTTATTCCCTAGAAAATTCTGCACCACATTACAAAATGCATTCCAAGCTCTTTCTTCTGTCTCATTCATTGATGTGATAAAATGTTGGTCTCTCATAAGTGTTCTTATTTGAGGTCTATCAAATATCCCAACCTTTTTCTTCTCTTCACTAAGACCAGGAAAAGTTGAACATATATAGTTAAAGCATTCTCCACTGTGTTTGAGAGCTTTGACGAACTGCTTCATCAATCCATGTTTTATGTGCAAGGGAGGAAAGACAATGTTCTTCCTATCCACTAGAGGATCATGGATGACATTTTTTATCGTCAGATGCCAAACTCTGTCACTGAGGCCATTCAGTTTTCATCCAGTGCTCTGCTGTAGCTCTACTATCCCAGTAGCACAGAAAACAAAGGTGTTTCGTGAGCCCTCCTTGCAGAACCAAAAGAAAGTTCACCATTTTCAAATCAACACAAATTAACCACCCATGAACATTATATTGTAACCTCTATAGAACAATCTTGATGTTTTTATATTCTTCTTTAAGTTTTACAGAATGACCTATTGGTACAGAGCCATACTTATTTCCATTGTGTAACAAAACACATTTTAAACTTCTTTGGGAACTATCAATAAAAAGCCTCCAATCCCTTGAATCATATGCTGGAAGTCCTATATAGAGAAGTAGCCCTTCAACATCAGTACAATAGACAAGCCAGCCATCTGAATGGAAGTACTTACGCAGTTCTGCGTCCCTGTTACGATAAAATGAGCCACTTGTTCTGGGTTTCAAGATTTGATTCTCTTGTAGTCTTGAAGCGAATAGTTCAGCAGACTCTTTTGGTAGATAAAGATCTCTAACCAGATCATTCAAAGCAGACTGAGTAAACAGAATTGGTTTGTCACAATATTCATTGCATGGCTGAAAAATATCTGGACTGTCATCTTCATCAGTATAACAATGTGAGAAGAGATCTGTGTCAAGGTTTTTTGGAAGTGAAGTATATTTTGGAACAGGTATGTCTTCACTATGGGCAACTGGTCGAATAGCTGAAGGGATACTCGGGTATTGCAAATATTGCTTTTTTTTCTTCTTGAAACCTTTTACATCGACAAGGCAGAAATAGCAGTCTTCTAAATGATTGCTTGGTTCTCTCCAAACCATAGGAACTCCAAATTAAAGTTTAGCATTCTTTCCTTGAGACCATGATCTCAAGCTCTCAATACAGGTTTTGCTGAGTTTGTGAGGAGCCCAATGATTGTCTTGGTCTCCAAGCTTTACATTGACGTAAGCAAAATACACCCTCTTAACCAAGTCAGTAATGTTGCGCCTCTGAGTCTTCACAGTAAAATTTCCACAGATGTAACAAAAAATATTTGGATCATTTGAGCACTGTCTTCTGCGAGATGTAGAGGCCATTGTTAGATCAGCAAAACATCCTGCAGAGAAATACAAGATAAAAGTTGTTAGCTACCTGAGTTGTTGATTGAATTTCTGTCCCCCCCTCCCCCCCACACCTTAGGTATTGATTCACAAACAAAAAAACAGCAGGCTAAAAACAATAAATATCAAAATTTCAATGAAAATGTCAATAAATAAAACAGTACCTGCACACGACTGTTGTGTACATTGAAAACTGTTTACTTTCTTTCAAATGGGAATTATGCATGTTCAAAGAAAACAAAGATATTCTCACATTTATTAGGAGACTAAATGAAAACTAAATTTACCTTAGCGAACCGTATAAACCGGCACTTTTGATACACTACTTATATTTTTCATGGAATTCATGAAAATGGGATATATACCTATAGCACAAAAACATGATATGATAGAGAAATTATAAGATCAGATTTGATTTCAGCACCCTCAAATTAGTCTAAAACTGTTCTTAAAGTCCATGCCATAATTTTTTTTTTTTGTAGACCAGTGTAATGTCACCTTATGTTGGACCCCTATGTTCCCCCATCCCAGACACAAAAATACGCACATGCACACATGCACGCTTACATAGACACACAGACAGATGTACACACACAGACATGCTGGCACACGTACACGTAGGCAGACACATATACATGTGCACACACACAGAAAAATGTACACACATTCAGACAGGTGCACATAGACAGACACATGCACATAGTTACACAGACATGCACATGAGCACAGATCCGCACACATACATAACCACACAGACGCACGCACACATACAGACATGCACAGGAATGCAGCCAGGCACATACACGCATGCGTACACACATTTGTAGACGTGCAAACACATGCACAAGTAAGCACACATGTACACATACATAGACACACAGACAGGCACAAGCATGCACACACGTAGGGACATACATGTACACATAATGCAGTGAGGCACATGCACAGAAAAGCACAAATACATAAACACAGGCACACACATGCATAGACATACATAAGAATGCAGACAGGCACAAGAATGTAGACAGGCGTAAGAACGCAGACAGGCAAATGCATGCAGCACAAGAATGTAGACATACACAAGAATATAAACACACATGCATTCAAGCACAAACATGCTGACAGGCACATGCATGCAGGCCTGTGCATGCAGACAGGCACAAGAATGCAGACAGACACATGCATACACGCACAAGAATGCAGACAGGTGCATGCAGGTACAAGAATGCAGACAGAAATACACACTAATATACAGACATACATATACACATGTACACAGATTATACTCATTTATACAAGAAAAGTCATATACACAGACATATACACAAGCATACACACACTAGAGGAGTTATTTCCTTCCTCTGGCTTGTCTCCCATCCGTCCCGCAGACTCTAATGAAGATCCTTTCCGGCGGGAAGCAGCAGTGTTGTGCGCGCTGCCTGACATCACAGTTAGCATATGCCGCCTCGTTTGTTAACTGTGACACTGCCTAGGTGGCACACGAACAATTGCAAGCACAGCGCAGCCCCAGCCGACATAGAAACAGGTGCCCATGGCCTCGGCCCGGCTCTTGTAGAAGTGCCTGGGGCCCCCTGCAATATCCCAGCCGGGGCCCTATGTGACGCACGGGGTCCACTTTTAACCTCCAAACATGGTGTGTATTATTGCATCCATGGAGTTCAATTTTGGTCTCATCTGACCAGACTATATTCTCCCAATATTTCACAAGCATGTCTAAAGGTTGTTGTGAAAACCTTAAACACATTTTAATATGCTTTTTGTTCAGCAATAGTCTTGCTTGGGGAGCATGCATACAGGTACTTGCTGATTCCAGGCCTTTCCACAAATTGGTTCTTGGCTCTTGGATAACTCTTCTGATAATTCTTTTCACTCCTCTGTCCTTGCTGGGATCAACTGGTGGTGGGCAATTTATGGTGAAATGATTTTCTTTCCACTTCCAGATTATGGCCCCAACAGTGCTCACTGGAACATTCTGTAGTTTAGAAATTCTGCATAACCAATGCTATTGTTATATTTTGCAACAATAAGGTTGCAAAGATCTTGAGATAGCTGACTGGATTTACCCATCATGAGATGTTTCTTGCGTAGTCCCTTGGTAATGAGACACCTTTTTATAGTTCATCTACTGAAGCAGCTGATATTATTTTTCACTGAGTGGCAGGATTGATTTCTAATTACTAACCACCCTATGCTTTCAAAACAGCGACAATTCTTTTAGGAACACTTGGCATAAAGTCAGGGATTTTGCGTGATTTACAGTCCAATGTACAAGTAAGCAATTATAGCAAACAGCTGATAATGATCATCATTTTCATATGTCGGTTGAAACGGCCTTTAACTGAAACAGAAATAGCTATGTACGAGCCTCGTATGAGGCTTAAAACTCATTGGGAAGCAGCCAAAGCTTACAAAGGTGAGCTTGAAGAAGACGATTTCATGTCATAGGCCATACACTATGGCAAGATAAAGCACAAGACACACAGATATGCTGCATCAGCAAGGCCTATGGTAATCGAACAGTTTAAAGCAGACTGTGGCTTCAATATGTCACTTAAAGGTTAACTCCGGCACACTATTCATTTCCCATAAACCAATAATAGAACGCAGTAATTGGATGTCAAAATCTTTTTCTTTTATTTTGTTAGTGCAAGACGTGAAAAAAACGGTGCTGTACAATTGTCCGCCAGGTGTCGACGTTTCGGCTAACAAGCCTTCATCAGGTTGGACAGGCTTGACCTACACTGGAATAAACAGCCTGGTGAATATGTAGGGTGGCTGTAAGAATGTAAAGACCTCCGTGCGGAGACAGCCTCTGTAGGGTCCCTGGGCGATGCCGGTGTGTGGGGTCAGGCCCTAGGAATATGTGTGGCTCCTAATGAGGAAGTCTCAGTAGTAGTATATGTCTCTTGCTGGAGCGTCCAGATGCTTGGAAAATATGGCGACCACAAGTGTGTCAGAGAACAGGTAGCTCCTATTGACTCCGGTGATATAGTCTGGTGTGAGGTCCGTTGGGCTCAAGAAATAATATACTCATAAGATTGTCAAGGGAAGCTCCTGCGGTATGGAAACAGGGTCCAGGGTTCATGCTCAGAGGTATGGCCTGGAGGAAAGTCCGTGGGCATGGAGGGAATCAAGGTAGCTGGCATGAGCCTGTGGTGCCGCAGAGGTAGATCGCTCGACTTGTGGCATCAATATGTGCTGTTCAAGCTCTAGCTAGCAGAATTAATGCTGTTTTAAAGGGCAAAGTGTGATCACACTAAATATTTGATTTAGTTTTTTTAATTTTATTTATTTTGTATTGTGACAATATATATTATGCATTTGTGATTTCTAGACATTATTTTATTTCTAACATTTATAGGGCACTTTCGTTCCTGGGCATGAGCATCTGCCTGGCCCTGATGTTTATTTGTTCCTGGTATTATGCTCTTGTGGCTATGCTCATCGCTGGAATGATATACAAGTACATAGAATACCAGGGGTAAGCTTTGTGTTAACTTTGTCTTACCGTATTTTTTCTTAAACCCCAATCTGTAAGACCAGTACACAGTGATGAGTAGAATTGTATTAACCCTGCCAGGTATCTGAAAGAAATAAAAAAGAAGTGAAATAAAAAAGACGTGAAAACACAGGCAGAACATACAAATGAATGATTCATGACTGTGTACAAACAGATAGCAGGAGAAATTATTTATCATACTGGAGTTTATTGTCCAAACTCACCTATTCTAACGAGTAGATAACAGAGAGTAGTAGAGACGGGTTTCACAGCCGCGCCAAAGGACTACTGGATTCTTTTCAGATTAATGTTTCTTTTATTTCATGCACAGGTCAAGTCTACGCGTTTCAGGAGACACAGCTCCCTTCTTCAGGACCAACCAGCAAAGAATCATCAAATCTTTGCTGGTTTGTCCTGAAGAAGGGAGCTGTGTCTCCTGAAACGCGTAGACTTGACCTGTGCATGAAATAAAAGAAACATTAATCTGAAAAGAATCCAGTAGTCCTTTGGCGCGGCTGTGAAACCCGTCTCTGCTACTCTCTGTTATCTGCCTCATGGGGACCGCTGCCGGGACTTGGTGTTACATGCTGCTATAGGTGTTGTGACTGTCACAACCCGAATTGGTGAGTAGTATTACTCTTTGCCTCACCCTATATATATTAGGGTAAGACCCTATTGCGCTTTCTTTTTCCACAGTTTTCACTCATTCTAACGAGTAGGGCAGAGAAAAAAAAATACTGTCCGTTTAAATCACACATGTGTGATGAGTAGAGCAAATGAAGGAAAGCAGGCAAATTGAACATGGATAATGTTAAAGAGTTAGGGCCCACTCACACTTGCGCTATTTTGACGCAAACTGAATCCGTCACTAATGTAGTACAGTTCATTTATTTACAGTGGAAGCGCGACATCGTGTGGACACAAGCGGGTACTGCATGACACACACGCGCCATAGTAACGCGCTTCCACTGTAAATAAATGAACTGTACTACATTAGTGTTTGCGTCAAAATAGCGCAAGTGTGAAACTAGCCTTATCCAGGCTAGGATAGGTAATGAGCATCAGATTTGGTGGCATTTTGTTAAGTGCCTCCTCCACTTATCAGCTGTTATTAGCTCAAGTGGCAGAACGTTGTGAAAAAATTGAACAGAGCTGAAATGCACAATTCCCTTTTATGTGTAGCTGCCACAGCTGGGTACTGCAGATTGTCTCCTACTTAAAGGAATATTCCTTAACGTTTTAAATGTAGCTATTTAAACACTATAAAAATGCATATATGGTATGTATTTTTGGAAAGTAACGGCCCAAGTCATGCCTGCAGCAAGGTTTACCGCACTGATACAATACCAGTGTTTCAGCTTTGCAAAAAATTTGGGTGATAAAATATTAATTTTGGTTACATTTCCCCCCCCCAAAACACTTAGATTTTTGACAACCATTTTTTAAAGGGAACCTGTCAGTAGAAATTTCGCCCAAAACCTAAAGGATTCCCCCTCTGCAGCTCCTGGGCTGCATTCTAGAAAGGTCCCTGTTATTATTGTGCCCCATGTGAGACCAAAATAAAGACTTTATAAAGTAGTACCTTTTTGTATTCAGATACTGTAAATGTGACACGGGGGGGCGGGCTTTCTGGCGTCCGTTATTCTGCCCCCTGGTCCTGTATGCCGCCCCCATCGCTCCTTTCCATAGCTGATGCACCGCCCACTGCTCCAGCCATCCCCGCGCATGCCCAGTGCCAGTCTCACGGGACTGAGCAGTGTGACCGCTGGTGACGTGTGCGCAGGGAAGTGATTATGGGTGGGGCTGTGATTGTTATCAGCAAGTACCCGCCCATAATCTCGTGAGCGCGCAAACCTCACCAGCGGTCACACTGTGCTCAGGGTAGTGCTAGACTGTATGGGCTGCTTCCAGGGATGACGTCCCTTTTGTCTCGTGATAGTATTTTAAACACGCCCCTATCACGTGACAAAAGGGACGTCATCCCTGGAAGCAGCCCATACAGTCTAGCATCCACCCTGAGCACAGTGTGACCGCTGGTGAGGTTTGCGCGCTCACGAGATTATGGGCGGGTACTTGCTGATAACAATCACAGCCCCGCCCATAATCACTTCCCTGCGCACACGTCACCAGCGGTCACACTGCTCAGTCCCGTGAGACTGGCACTGGGCATGCGCGGGGATGGCTGGAGCAGTGGGCGGTGCATCAGCTATGGAAAGGAGCGATGGGGGGCGGCATACAGGACCAGGGGGCAGAATAACGGACGCCAGAAAGCCCGCCCCCGTGTCACATTTACAGTATCTGAATACAAAAAGGTACTACTTTATAAAGTCTTTCTTTTGGTCTCACATGGGGCACAATAATAACAGGGACCTTTCTAGAATGCAGCCCAGGAGCTGCAGAGGGGGAATCCTTTAGGTTTTGGGCGAAATTTCTGCTGACAGGTTCCCTTTAAATGAAACCTTAAAGCTGATCCATGCTGCATTTCAAAGTAAATGTACTATGAAATGCTATCTGTGGCCGGTGCCTGGCAGCTTTCTTCTCCCCCATCTTCTAGAGTCTGACCAGTCTCTGTAAATGTGTAATCGTAATGACACAGTTACGTAATTTTATAGGTTCAAAAAAATATGGATCCTTCATGTTTATCAATATTGCTTTTAGATGTTAGCAAACTATTGTGAGATTTTTAATTAACTTGTTAATTTTGGTAAAAAAAATATGAATATTCATTTAATTGACAGAGCAGAAAAAGAATGGGGAGATGGAATTCGTGGACTCTCTCTTAGTGCTGCCAGATATGCCTTGCTGAGACTGGAAGAAGGACCCCCTCACACAAAGAACTGGAGGTGATCCATTATATCTGTGTAATAATAGAATTTATTCTTGAGTATGCATAATGATATTTTTATCCTTTTCTATAATATAATGAGCTAGAGACGTTGAAAATACAACCAAAGCTCTCTAGGACAATACTGTATGTACTATTATCGGATTTGTTTTTAGAGCACCATTGAGTCCATGGTGCTGGACATGTGAACAGGGTTGTACATACAAAATATAAATTACAGTGGACAAACTATCAATGACAGACTGGTACAGAGGGGAGAGGACCCTGGTTTGCGTGCTTACAGTCTACAGGATGATAGGGAGGAGACAGTAGGCTAGGGGGTTGTGGCAGCTTCATCTTTGGGGAGGTTGCGCGGGGCATTGTAGGCTGTATGTTTCGTCCAAAGTATATGAATTCGGACAGATTTTCTAATAGAGCTCCATATTTTGTTTTTCTATTTCATAGATTGCTACATACAGTGCCTACAAGTAGTATTCAACCCCCTGCAGATTTAGCAGGTTTGATAAGATGCAAATAAGTTAGAGCCTGCAAACTTCAAACAAAAGCAGGATTTATTAACAGATGCATAAATCTTACAAACCAACAAGTTATGTTGCTCAGTTAAATTTTAATAAATTTTCAACATAAAAGTGTGGGTCAATTATTATTCAACCCCTAGATTTAATATTTTGTGGAATAACCCTTGTTTGCAATTACAGCTAATAATCGTCTTTTATAAGACCTGATCAGGCCGGCACAGGTCTCTGGAGTTATCTTGGCCCACTCCTCCATGCAGATCTTCTCCAAGTTATCTAGGTTCTTTGGGTGTCTCAAGTGGACTTTAATCTTGAGCTCCTTCCACAAGTTTTCAATTGGGTTAAGGTCAGGAGACTGACTAGGCCACTGCAACACCTTGATTTTTTCCCTCTTGAACCAGGCCTTGGTTTTCTTGGCTGTGTGCTTTGGGTCGTTGTCTTGTTGGAAGATGAAATGATGACCCATCTTAAGATCCTTGATGGAGGAGCGGAGGTTCTTGGCCAAAATCTCCAGGTAGGCCGTGCTATCCATCTTCCCATGGATGCGGACCAGATGGCCAGGCCCCTTGGCTGAGAAACAGCCCCACAGCATGATGCTGCCACCACCATGCTTGACTGTAGGGATGGTATTCTTGGGGTCGTATGCAGTGCCATCCAGTCTCCAAACGTCACGTGTGTGGTTGGCACCAAAGATCTCGATCTTCGTCTCATCAGACCAGAGAACCTTGAACCAGTCTGTCTCAGAGTCCTCCAAGTGATCATGAGCAAACTGTAGACGAGCCTTGACATGACGCTTTGAAAGTAAAGGTACCTTACGGGCTCGTCTGGAACGGAGACCATTGCGGTGGAGTACGTTACTTATAGTATTGACTGAAACCAATGTCCCCACTGCCATGAGATCTTCCCGGAGATCCTTCCTTGTTGTCCTTGGGTTAGCCTTGACTCTTCGGACAAGCCTGGCCTCGGCACGGGTGGAAACTGTCAAAGGCTGTCCAGGCCGTGGAAGGCTAACAGTAGTTCCATAAGCCTTCCACTTCCGGATGATGCTCCCAACAGTGGAGACAGGTAGGCCCAACTCCTTGGAAAGGGTTTTGTACCCCATGCCAGCCTTGTGACCCTCCACGATCTTGTCTCTGATGACCTTGGAATGCTCCTTTGTCTTTCCCATGTTGACCAAGTATGAGTGCTGTTCACAAGTTTGGGGAGGGTCTTAATTAGTCAGAAAAGACTGGAAAAAGAGATAATTAATCCAAACATGTGAAGCTCATTGTTCTTTGTGCCTGAAATACTTTAGAGGAACCAAACAGAATTCTGGTGGTTTGAGGGGTTGAATAATAAATGACACTCTGAATAAACTTTTCACAATTTAAAAAAAAAAAAAAAAAAGAAATAACATTGTTTTTTGCTGCATTTCACACTTCCAGGCTGATCTACAGCCCAAATGTCACAATGCCAAGTTAATTCCGAATGTGTAAACCTGCTAAATCTGCAGGGGGTTGAATACTACTTGTAGGCACTGTATTCTATGATATCTGGGCGTGGCAGTCATGTATATAAATGAACACTTTGTTCCTTTTCTTTTTATTGTTTTTAGATGTTTTGACCTGTTTATATGCTATTTTTCTTATTTCATCACCTACCTACAAAAGCTCAACTCATACTCTGGTAGAAATTTCTCTTTAAGTTGTGCAAAGTGAATGCGATATTATGCCTTGCTGATACAGAGCCGCCAAGTGCAGCTAACTGACTTCTTGGAATACCTGTAAAGAAGTGTGGCTTTTCACATCTGTAGGTTTTGGGTATAATTAGTGGTGAGCATCTGTGTGTCAATTAATCTTCTCACCTCTACATATACATAATGCAAAACATTCTCATTAGATTGCAGAGAGAAAATTCCATATTCGTCTGTTATTTTTGATCTTTTAAATCAGAGACCAATTTGTTCTTAGTGCCACTTTATAAAATGAAAATATAATAGACTTAATAGACAATGCTTTATTTTATGAAATCAGTGTTTTTTTTAAAAATGAGCAGTTCTTAAAATGAAGACGTGTCAAAAATTTGGTACTCCAAGAGACCCCTTCAAAGTCAATCACAGCTACAAGTAATATTCAGCTCCAAACTTAAAATAATTTTTAGTAAGAGTTTCCAGTAATGACATTTTGAACCAAATTAGATAATTTCACAGGTTAAAATCCTGCTGAGAGTTCTTGCTTAAAGGTCATTAGTAGTGATTTGCGGGGTACTACCATGCCCGTGTACTCGAAACAAGCAGGTTGGACTCTTGGACGGGCTTGATTCGAGTAAGCATTTTTACTGAAAGTTGTCTAAGCGTCCAACCTGCTCGTTCCGAGTACTGTATAGACAAGACACTGCACTCTCTTAGAGATAGTAAAGGAAAAAATATCAACAGATTCGTTTCTTTGTCAAAAGGATTTTTTTTAAATTTTATTTTGCAGACTGAGTGAAGGGGGACGTTTCGGCCCAAATGCAGGCCTTCTTCATGCCAATTTACACTAGAAGAAGTGAGGATAAACAATAATCAATATTTTACATTATGATACAATATATACAGAAAATATTATACAAAATGATCAAAATAAACAGTTTAGTTATCATGTCAGCATTGAACATATATAAAGAGTAGTAACACATACTGGCAGTTACTACTCTTTATATATGTTCAATGCTGACATGATAACTAAACTGTTTATTTTGATCATTTTGTATATATTATTTTCTGTATATATTGTATCATAATGTAAAATATTGATTATTGTTTATCCTCACTTCTAGTGTAAATGGGCGTGAAGAAGGCCTACATTTGAGCCGAAACGTCCCCCTTCACTCAGTCTGTTTGCAAAATAAAATTTAAAAAAAATCCTTTTGACAAAGAAACAAATCTGTTGATATTTTTTCCTTTACTATCTCTAAGAGAGTGCAGTGTCTTGTCTATATTATAGTTTGGACCTCGGTCCCCTCACTAGCACCCCAACCCCCTTACCCTAGCAGAGTGCACACCATATATTCACTATGTTCGAATTGTATCAAATTGTTTAACTGATTTTACATATTAATTGTGATGGCTCATGTTGAAATCTTTTAGGCCTCAGCTGCTTGTTCTCCTAAAACTGGACGAGGATTTACATATTAAATATCCACGTTTGCTTACGTTTGCCTCGCAGCTTAAAGCTGGGAAAGGGTTGACTATTGTAGGAACTACAATACAGGGTAACTTCTTGGACAGCTACGGGGAAGTACAAGCTGCTGAACAGGTAGGGATCTATTCAAAAGTCGTGTTTTAAAAATATTTTTTGTAGATTTTATGAAAACAGGTAATGTAATTATAGCAATATTAAATATTATGTTCTATATTGTGTTATATATTATAATAATGTTAAATATTCCTACACCACGATCATCTTTGAGGGACCAGGACCATTACTATTAATGTTAGTATGATGAAAGGAAGATAGCGTCTCATATACTGGTGATTTTCATTCTGCCTGTTCCTCCTATCACAGCACTCATCAATTGACTTTCCCTGTCCCAGATTTTTGTACTTTTCCCAATTTTCCAACTGTTTCAATAACCAGGGCTTCATTGATACACACATTGTGATGTTAGCAAAGTCAATCATTTCGCACATGCACTGACCATTATAATTCTGGTGTATGTGTGGTGCCCCTGAGGCTCTGGTCGCCACAGGGTACTGCGTCTCAGTTAAGGTGCGGTATCAATCTCAGGTAAGAGGGGACTTAATGACTGGTGTTCCACATTTACACTCTACATATAGTCAGGAACCTTCTCACAGAGGGGGTTGGCAAAGGGTAGATAAGGGGATGTCCATCACAATACATGGGACTTCCCCGGTTACTGAAGTCAGTCACTTGGGTTGCGGGTTCCATTGGGGAGATATATACGCGCAAACACACTCACGCAGAGCTGATCAGTTGGGACCATAGTTGTCACAAGACACCTCTGGAACTCTTTGATTCTCACAGGGCTCGGGGCTTGGAGCGGTAGCTAAGCCGGGGTTCCTACCTTTAAAGGGGGACATCCCAAGGAAAGGACATTTTCTCTCTCTCTTCTCTAACACCGGTGGTGGCCCCTTACTTGCTTGAGATTGACCGGAGCCCGCGATGACAGAGACCAGCACCTGCGCGGAGCTCCAAATCAGTGAGTAAAAAGAACCTGGAAACACAGTTGCTGACTCAGACTCAGATTAGCAACGCTGTCGCCATGCGCTTAGGTGCTTCCAAGGGACCGCCAGCCCTCCGCCATTCACCCGGGGCCCGCTCTGCCTATGGGGAGTGACACCATCCCGGCTGCCATAACACCTGAACCCGGCGAAGAATTCTGCAGCGGCCGCTACTCCCTGGCCACGTACCACAGGTGGCGTCACGACAAACTTTCCCCATCACTTCACTTTCTCCTTCTTTTCCTGCACGCCTCGAGGCAACGGAACCGGGCAAGGCCACTAGTGACATCGCCTCACCCAACCCTCAACGGCCCGGCAACGAGTAGGTAAACCACCTGCCCCGTGGGGCTCTGCATATGCACAATTAAATTAGAGATTTCTTAGTTGTTACATTGGGGGACACAGAAACCTGGGATAATCTGCTGCCACCTATAGGCTGAATTGGAGTAATTGGATTCTCACCAGTAGATTATACCTCGCCTGCTGGTCCTTGACCTCCTCAATTTTTTCTGTCAGTTGGAGGAGGATCTGTTTCAAACCCATCTGAGATGTTTTGTTAAAGGGAACCTGTCACCAGGTTTTTCCCCTATAAGCTGCAGCTAGCACCAGTCAACCCCTATATACAGCATACTGGAATTCAGTATATGTGTCCAGGTCACTCTGTACAACATAAAAAAACAGCTCCCATGGGCATCACTGGTCTCGGTCCGGTGCCTCCTCTCTTCTTTCCATCGCCATCCTCTTTCCCAGCTCTGTGTGGATGACGTGTCTTACATCATCAACCCAGAGTCTAACTTTGTGCTGCTGCATAAGTGGACTTGGATCTGCAGAAGCACAATGGCAGCCTCTGTGTGGATGACGTAGGACGCGCCATCCACATGGCGCAGGGAAGGAGGATGGCGATGGAAAGAAGCAGTAGCGTAGCTACAAGGGGGGAAGAGGGTGCACCCGCCCTGGGCCCCATGCCCCAAGGGGGGCCCACAGGGGTGCCCACCCGGAGCAGCGCAACAGTTTACTATATTGGCATGCACAGCGCGCTGAAATAGTTAACCTCTGCGGCATTGCTGAGGAGACATAATCTCCCTGCACTGCTGCTGATAAAAGCACACACGCAGAGGACATCAGGACATCAGAGTCCCAGCATGGTGACATCATCGCAAAGCGCTGGGACTCTGATGTCCTGCCTCGCTCAAGACCTGCTGGAGCAGGTGAGTATATGATTTTTTTTTTTTTTTTAAATGCAGAACAAGGGACAATATATACCAAGGCTGGGGGCCCATATATACCAGCATGGAGTAAAGACTGGGAGCCCATATATACCAGCTTGAGGCCCATATATACCAGCACAGGGCTCAGACTGGAGGCCCATATACTTCAGGCTGAGGGCCCATATACACCAGAATGGGACTCAGACTGGGGGCTCATATATACCAGCATGGGACCCAGGGTGGGAGCGCATATATACCAGCATGGGGCCTAGGGTGGGGGCCCATATATACTAGCTTAGGTCCCAGGCTGGGGGTCCATATACACCAGAATGGGGGACCATTTTGGGGGCCCATATACACCAGGATGGGGACATACTATATATACCAGGAGGAAAGACATTACTACATAATAAAGGGGGTGCAACACATGCAGCTTTTTAAATCCTATAAAGACAAGGGCCCGTACATGTGACATAAACATATCAATGTTGCATCAAGGTCAATTGGACTCTAGTTATGCTACTGGTGTGGGGGGGGGGCACTTATAAAGTGTGAGGAGCCTTTATGCAGTGTGGGAGCTAATGTAGGGGTCATTATACAGTGTCGGAGCTAATGGAGGGCCTTTCTACAATATGGGAGTTAATGTGTGGGCTGTCATATACTGTGGGGACTACTTTGGGGGCACTCATACAGTGTGGGAGGTACTACTTAAGCCATTATACAATGTGGGGGCTGCTGTGGGAACAATTAATCAGTGTGTCGGCTACTGTGGTGGCCCATTATACAAGGTGTGGACCGTTGTTTTGGGGGAGCTGTAGGCCCATCATACTGTGTATGGGGAGTTGTAGAGGCATCATACTGTGTATAAGAGGAGCTATGGGAACATCATACTGTGTATAGGAGAGATATAGGGGCTTCATACTATGTATAGACAAACTGTACATGGGGGGGCTTTATTAACTGTTAAGTGGACACTTAAGAACTATTATTGTTATAGGGGCACTCAGTGTATTGTGACTGTAACAGGCACACAGGGAGCATTATTACTTTCTAGGAGCAATATGTGGGCACTTTTCTAGGGCAGTTTTACAGGGAATTAATATTTTCTAGGGGCAATTCTACCATCTAGAGGACACAAAGGAGGCATTTTACCATGTAAAGGGCACAGTGGTGGCATTAATATGTGGGAGCACAGTGGTGGCATTGTGGGGGCATTAGTATGTGGGAGGCACAGTGGTGTCATTATTACCATGTGGGAGCACAGTGGTGGCATTATGTGGAGGCATTAGTATGTGGGAGGCACAGTGGTGGCATTATTACCATGTGGGAGCACAGTGGTGGCATTATTACCATGTGGGAGCACAGTGGTGGCATTATGTGGGGGCATTAGTATGTGGGAGCACAGTGGTGGCATTATTACCATGTGGGAGCACAGTGGTGGCATTATGTGGGGGCATTAGTATGTGGGAGCACAGTGGTGGCATTATTACCATGTGGGAGCACAGTGGTGGCATTATGTGGGGGCATTAGTATGTGGGAGGCACAGTGGTGGCATTATTATCATGTGGGAGCACAGTGGTGGCATTATGTGGGGGCATTAGTATGTGGAGGCACAGTGGTGGCATTATTATCATGTGGGAGCACAGTGGTGGCATTATTACCATGTGGGAGCACAGTGGTGGCATTGTGGGGGCATTAGTATGTGGGAGGCACAGTGGTGTCATTATTATCATGTGGGAGCACAGTGGTGGCATTATGTGGGGGCATTAGTGTGTGGGAGGCACAGTAGTGGCATTATTACCATGTGGGAGCACAGTGGTGGCATTATGTGGGGGCATTAGTATGTGGGAGCACAGTGGTGGCATTATTACCATGTGGGAGCACAGTGGTGGCATTATGTGGGGGCATTAGTGTGTGGGAGGCACAGTGGTGGCATTATTACCATGTGGGAGCACAGTGGTGGCATTATGTGGGGGCATTAGTATGTGGGAGGCACAGTGGTGTCATTATTACCATGTGGGAGCACAGTGGTGGCATTATGTGGGGGCATTAGTATGTGGGAGGCACAGTGGTGGCATTATTACCATGTGGGAGCACAGTGGTGTAATTACTATGTGAGCAGTAAGAGGAGCATGTTTTTTGTGCCACACAGCAGATGCTGTAATAGGGACACATACAACAGCAGCGGCTCAGTATTGAGGTGATAGCAGGATGAGGAGTTTGTGCAGGTTGCGATTAGATGGGCACGGTGCCAGAAATGTGGGAAGTCAAATGTGTCTTTGTTGTAATCACTGTAAACGAGTTGGCACTGGAAGAAGTTGTCATGTCGGTCTGGGCCAGATGGAAAAGACTTAAAAGGTGAACAATTTCATCTAAAAGAATGTCAGCTGTAAGTCACCATCTATAACTGCACTGTAACCTCTTGTATGTGCTGCAGCACCGATATCTACCACTATATAGTCACCATATAGCGGTAATATCAGTGTCATCTGCTGAGGTTCCCATATACCCTTTATTAGTCTGTGCCACCGTAGTTATCATGGTTACCTGGTTAGGCGCCCATGCAGATATTTTGCCCCCCTCCGACCTGAACGCTTAGCTACGCCACTGGAAGGAAGAGAAGAGGTGACAGACTGAGACAAGCGATGCCTGTCGGAAACGAGTGCCTCTTAAGTGAGTATAATAAAAGTTGTTTTTTATATTATACAGAGTGGCCTAGGCATTTATTATATACAGCATTCTAAAATGTGGTATATAAGGGCTAACTGGTGCTGGCCGCATGTGTCTTCCAAGAATATAACAAAATGGCTCTTATTATGTAATTCACATGTTAGAATGTGTTGCAGTTTGAAGAAACACAGTTCTCGAGACCTGAGGATCTGATAGATGAGGTGTATGATAAGCACACATACTCATACCAGCCATCCGTCCCGGATTCTGAATCTGGACTGTCCCAATTTGAGAGCTCTCTCTCCCACAGTCCCGTGGCTCACAGCTGATGTCCCGGCTCCTCCCCTCAGTGCAGTGAATACATTAAATTAAATTCTCATGCACTCTGTTTTACCGGGAGGGCCGGGACTCGAACTCATTGTCTATTGGCAGCAACTCTAACCATTGAGCTACTGCCTCTATTGAAAAACATAGTGAGATTTGGTAATCTTGACCTCTGTACTGCAGTAGAGAAACAGAAACAGATTATTCAGCTACAAGGATGGATGGATAGATGGATGGATACATGGGTGCATGGTTACATGGGTGGATGGATGGATACATGGATGATGGATGGATACATGGATGATGGATGGATACATGGATGGATGGATACATGGATGGATGGATGGATACATGGATGGATGGATGGTGTGAGGTAGCACGGTCGGCTGCGCAGCAGAAGACACGGGATCCAGGCATCAAGGTTCACAGCACACGGTTTTAATGTCCAAAACAAAAGTCCATAACACAATACAGGTGCCTCTCCAGCAGAAAACTCAGGGAGTTCTGTTCACTTCCCCACACCCGGCACACCTGCCCTTGTTCCTGATTCTATTTAACCCTTCCTTCAGTCTGTAGGGAAACAGCATTAACCCTATAGTGGGTTCACTTTCTATCATGGAGTGAGCACAACCTGGGTGAGACATACCGGCCGTCATAGATAACCCCGGTCACAGTCTCACATACCCCCCCCCTCAGTTCAAGCGCGCGGGGTTGAACTCCAGCCATCAAACACGGCCCGCGGGACAAGGCATCGGCGTTGCCCTGCAACCTACCGGCCCGGTGTTCAACCGTAAACCGGAAGTTCTGCAGAGAAAGGAACCACCGGGTAACCCGGGCATTCCGTTCCTTGGCGGACCTCATCCAGACCAGTGGAGAGTGATCCGTCACCAAGCGAAACTGCCGTCCCAGCAGGTAATAGCGTAGGGACTCCAAGGCCCACTTGATCGCCAGGCACTCCTTCTCCACTACGCTATAATTCCGCTCGGGAGGGGTGAGCTTCCTACTCAAGAAGGTGACGGGGTGTTCCTCCCCCTGAACCACCTGAGACAGTACTGCCCCCAGGCCGACCTCCGAGGCGTCAGTCTGTACAATGAACTCCTTCCGGAAATCAGGGTGTACCAGAACGGGCTGTCCGCACAGGACCTCCTTCAGGGCCCGGAAGGAGTCCTCGGCCTGCGGAGTCCAGCGCACCATGACGGACTTCTTGCCTTTGAGAAGGTCCGTCAAGGGGGCTGATAGTCCCGCAAAATCCTTTACAAACCTCCTGTAGTACCCCACGATACCCAGGAAGGCCCTAACCTGCTTCGTGGTCAGGGGTCTAGGCCACTTCTGGATCGCCTCAACCTTGTTAATTTGGGGCTTAATCACTCCTTGGCCTATCACGTAGCCCAAGTAGCGGGCTTCCGTGAGTCCCAATGCACATTTCTTGGGATTGGCTGTCAGTCCGGCTGTTCGAAGCGCGTCCACCACCGCTTGTACCTGTTCCAAGTGGGTCTGCCACTCGGAGCTGTAAATAATGATGTCATCAAGGTACGCTGATGCATACGCCTGGTGGGGTTCCAGCACTAAGTCCATCAACCTCTGGAACGTGGCTGGAGCGCCATGTAACCCAAAAGGCAAGACAACATAGTGGAAGAGACCCTCCGGCGTAACAAAAGCGGTTTTCTCCTTGGCGGACTCCGTCAGTGGCACCTGCCAGTACCCCTTGGTCAGGTCGAGCGTGGTAAAATACCGCGCCTGTCCCAGCCTATCAATCAGCTCATCCACTCTGGGCATGGGGTAGAGATCGAACTTGGATATTTCGTTCAATCTCCTAAAGTCATTGCAGAACCTTAAGGAGCCATCGGGTTTTGGTATTAGGACGATCGGACTAGCCCATTCACTCCGGGATTTTTCGATGACCCCCAGGCGTAACATTGTCTTTACTTCCTCCGATATGGCTTGTCGTCGAGCCTCCGGTACCCGGTATGACTTCAGGCGTACCTTCAGGTGGGGCTCGGTGACAATATCATGTCGTATCAGACTGGTCCTACCGGGCAGCTCGGAGAAGACATCGGGGTTCTGCTGAACCAACCGTCTGGCCTCTCGCCTCTGAGTCTTGGTGAGGGCTTCTCCAATCCTTACTTCCGGTTCGTCCTCTCCGGAGGTCGCTGGAGCCGGAGGTGAAGGACCCGAAGGGGAGGGAGATGGGGAAAAAACAGCCATCAGGCTTTCCCGTTCCTGCCAGGGTTTTAATAGGTTGACATGGTATATTTGTTCAGGTTTCCGCCTACCGGGCTGCAATACTTTATAGTTAACCACCCCGACTCTTTCCTTTATCTCGTAGGGGCCTTGCCACTGAGCCAGGAATTTACTCTCCGCCGTGGGGATTAATACCAACACCCGATCCCCGGGTTTAAAGGTCCGCACGGTGGCTTGTCTATTGTAGCGGCCGCTTTGCGCGGCCTGAGCCTCCTGTAAATGCTCCTTCACAATTGGCATGACCGCGCTTATGCGGTTCTGCATACCCAAAATGTGTTCAATCACACTTTTATGGGGGGTGGGCTCTTGCTCCCATGTTTCCTTTGCCAGGTCCAACAATCCCCGGGGATGTCGCCCGTATAACAACTCAAAAGGCGAAAACCCCGTGGATGCCTGTGGCACCTCACGGATGGCAAACATCAAATAGGGAAGCATCATATCCCAGTCTTTCCCGTCTTTTGAAATCACCCTTTTTAGCATGGTTTTCAGGGTTTTATTGAAACGCTCCACTAAACCGTCCGTTTGAGGATGGTACACAGACGTACGCAACTGCTTGATCTGGAGTAGCCGGCATAGCTCTTTGGTCACTTTAGACATGAATGGGGTCCCCTGATCCGTAAGGATCTCCTTGGGCAACCCCACCCGGCAGAACACAGCAAACAACTCCCGAGCTATAAGCTTTGCTGCAGTATGTCTGAGAGGTATCGCCTCGGGATACCGGGTGGCATAGTCAACGATCACTAGGATGTGTTGGTGCCCTCGAGCGGACTTTACGAGGGGCCCCACCAGATCCATCCCTATCCGTTCAAAAGGGACTTCTATAATGGGTAACGGTACCAACGGACTGCGAAAATGGGTCAGGGGTGCGGTAAGCTGACACTCCGGGCAGGTTTCGCAGAACCGTTTTACCTCCCCAAAGACTCCGGGCCAATAGAACCTTTGCAATATTCGCTCCTGCGTTTTCTTGACCCCCAGGTGGCCACTCATCAGGTGTTTATGAGCCAAGTCGAGGACCCGCCGACGATGCGGCTGGGGCACCACCAACTGCTCTACCCCCACGCCCCGTATTTCATCTACCCGGTAGAGTAAATCCTGCTTAAGAGCGAAATGGGGGTACCTTACCTGGGCACCGGGCAGCTGTGCCACCCCGTCAATTACTGTCACCTGACTCCGGGCATGTATTAATGTAGGGTCCTGGAGTTGGGCAGTCCCAAACGTATCCGGGGACGCCTCCAACTCCGGGATGGGTTCGACCGTCTCAGCCTCTCCTGCCAATACCTCTAGGGGCGACCTATCGGGTTCACATTCTGTCCCTATCATGGGGACCCCTACGGCAGGTGTCCCGGATTCAGGATTGTAGGGCTCAGGTCCCGGACTGACCAATATCTGAGGAGACTTAGGGGGTCCCTTCCATAAAGTCCAAAAATAGGGCAGATCCCTTCCTAGGATCACGTCATAAGGAAGAGTGTTAAGAAGTCCCACCTCATGTTGCACCTGACCGCAAGGTGCTGTGATGGTGACAATCCCCGTGGGATAGTCTCGGCGGTCCCCATGTATGCAAACCACCCCCACGGTACGTCCTGTGGCCTTTACTTTAGCCCTCAAGGTGGATCGCACAAGGGTCACTAAGCTTCCGGAATCCAACAATCCTGTAACCGGACATCCATTCACCTGTATTTGGCACAAGTGGGGCTCCGTCTCTGGGGAGACCAGGTCAGCGGTACACACCACCTGAGCATACATTGAACCCCGCCGGGTAACCCCACAATCCATGGGCTCCGTGGTGAGTGGACACTGGGCTTCCATATGTCCCACCCGCTGGCACCGCCAACATCTAATGGGGACGGAAACCCCCTTGACGGGTTGTCGTTTAGGGTACAGAACCTTCCGGACCTCAGGATTGGCGGCCGCGGCCTCAGGCGGGACGGTAGGGGACTCCTGCACCGTTGTCGGCGGTGGGTCCTTGGCCCTAGGCTTGGAGGGGCCGGACCGACGGGCGGTACGCAAAGTCTCAGTGTCCCGTATCAAGTCCTGCGTAGCCACATGCCGCTCTACCAGGGACACTAACTGGTCCAGGGTACTCGGGTCACCCTGTCCTACCCACCGTTGAACGGTGACGGGTAAAGTGCGCACAAAACGATCCACTACTACCCTTTCCACCATCTGCGCCGGGCTCAGAGTGTCAGGCTGCAACCATTTTTTTACAAGATGCAACAAGTCATAGGCCTGGGAGCGTACGGGTTTGGCTTCCTCATAGAACCACTGATTTACCCGCTGAGCCCGTACATAGGTATTCACCCCCAACCGTGCCAGTATTTCGGCTTTTAGGGTCAGATAGTCAATGGCGTCCTCGGTACCGAGGTCCAGGTACGCTTTTTGGGGTTCCCCCGTCAGATAGGGTGACAATACCTCAGCCCACTGGGGGGTCGGCAGCTTTTCCCGCTCGGCCACCCGCTCAAACACCGCCAGGAACGCTTCCACATCGTCCCCCGGGGTCATCTTTTGCAACGCTTGTCTCACCGCTTTCCGGACGCTGCCGTCATCACCCGGTCCCGGGGTTGTTGCTGCCGGTCCGGCACGGATCGACTTGGCCAGGAGAACCATCTGTTCTTGGTGCCTTTTTTCCTGCAATTGCAAGGCTTGCTGCTGACGTGCATTGGCCTGCTCCATCTGTTCTTGGTGCCTTTTGTCCTGCACTTGCAAGGATTGCTGCTGACGTGCATTGGCCTGATCCATCTGTTCTTGGAATTTTTTTTTCCTGCACTTGCAAGGATTGGAGCAGGTGTGCATTGGTCTGTTGTTGATGTGCATTAGCCTGTTGTTGCTGTGCATTAGCCTGAGCCAAATGCTTTAGTATGTCCTCCATGGCGTCGCCTGGTTTGGGCTGTAGTATAGCCGCTCGAATCCAGGACATGCGCTGCTGGGTCACCAGGGATGGATGCTACACCTCACCGGCTGTGATGCCCGCATTCTCCACCATATGTGAGGTAGCACGGTCGGCTGCGCAGCAGAAGACACGGGATCCAGGCATCAAGGTTCACAGCACACGGTTTTAATGTCCAAAACAAAAGTCCATAACACAATACAGGTGCCTCTCCAGCAGAAAACTCAGGGAGTTCTGTTCACTTCCCCACACCCGGCACACCTGCCCTTGTTCCTGATTCTATTTAACCCTTCCTTCAGTCTGTAGGGAAACAGCATTAACCCTATAGTGGGTTCACTTTCTATCATGGAGTGAGCACAACCTGGGTGAGACATACCGGCCGTCATAGATAACCCCGGTCACAGTCTCACAATGGATACATGGATGGATTGATGGATGGATGGATACATGGATGGATGGATGGATGGATGGATGGATAGATGGATACATGGATGGATGGATGGATAGATGGATACATGGATACATGGATGGATGGATGGATGGATGGATACATGGATACATGGATGGACGGATGGATGCATACATGGATGGATGGATACATGGATGGATAGGTGGATACATGGACGTATACATGGATAGATAGATGGATGATACAAGAGATATATACTGTGTGTATATATATATATATATATATATATATATATATATGATAGAGGAATAGATAGAGGAATAAATATATAATAGATAGATAATATATATATAGACAGATAAATTCTGCATCTCTTTGTAGGTGAAGGAAAGAATCAGATTCATTTGCTCCCATAAAACTACTATAAAGAAATGAGGACAAAAATACAAATATATACAGTATAAAATTTTTATTTTTATTTTCACTACCTTGGATTCAAACCAGCAACTTTCAAACATGTTGTCCAGCAGCCTCCTAACGTTTATAGCTGTTGAGCCACAAGGAATGACAATGTCAAAGGGAGGATTTTATATGGATGAACCTGCAATGCTGCCTCTCACACAGGACATAGGCTCCATTGTACAGAGCAGCATCTCTATGTTCTGTGTTCTAGAGGGAAAGGAAACAAAAAATTGTTTTCTTCTTCTAATAAAATTACTAAAATTAATAAAAAAAATAGAATAATGTCTTTTATAGAGATGAGCGAACCGGTCCCGGTTCGGCTCGAGGTCGGCTCGCCGAACGGAGGTCCCGTTCGAGTTCGGTTCGTCGAACGTTCGACGAACCGAACTCGAACCAATAGGCTATAATGGGAGGCAATCACAAACACATAAAAATGCATTATAAATGTACACAAATAGTTAATAAACATTGCCATAACACTTACCGGTCCTCGCGATCCCTTCTGCACTCTGTCTCCTGCCGCTATTCCATCCGATGATCGCTGAATCCTCCCGGTGACGGCACTGCCAGCAGAGATGCAGGACCTATCGTGACGTCAAAATAGCCATGTGACCAGTCATGTGGCTATTATCTCATTGGCTACAGACTGGTCACATGACTATGACGCGTCATGTAGGACCTGCGAGTGCATCTCTCCGGTACACGGTGCACATATGTGTATCGCCGTGTACCGGCGACATGCTCTAGCACACGGTCGACTCCCCGTTCCGTTAGGGACCGGCTGACCCAGCCGGTCATTAACGGAGATCACCGTTGCCATAGCAACGCAGTTAGCGGTGACGTCACCGCTAACCGCGGCTCCGAGAGCACCGTTGCTATGGTAACGCGTCTGTCAGCGTTACCGCTGTTACCGCTGACAGCCAGCACTGATCACTCACGGAGTGAAGGCTGCACGCTGCTTCCCGATTGTAGTGAGGATTGTAGTGAGGATGAGGTTCCCCAGCCCATGATGGGCTGGTGAACCTCATCCTCCTCACTACAATTGTCACTACTACTACACTAGTGAGGATTATAGTGAGGATGAGATGCCTCAGCCCATGATGGGCTGGGGAACCTCATCCTCACTACAATCGTCACTACTACTACACTAATGAGGATTGTAGTGAGGATGAGATGCCCCAGCCCATGATGGGCTGGGGAACCTCATCCTCACTACAATCGTCACTACTACTACACTAGTGAGGATTGTAGTGAGGATGAGATGCCTCAGCCCATGATGGGCTGGGGAACCTCATCCTCACTACAATCGTCACTACTACTACACTAATGAGGATTGTAGTGAGGATGAGATGCCCCAGCCCATGATGGGCTGGGGAACCTCATCCTCACTACAATCGTCACTACTACTACACTAGAAAGAAAGAAGACAGAAGAGCAGGATTGTGGAGGGCTGACAGGGGGTAATAAAGATGGAGTCTCTAATGTGTCTGTGTATTTATTTCTATTAAAGTATTTTTTCTCTGTGTGGTGTTTTTTTTAACCCTTTATTGGAGATTCTTAATGGCCGGGTCAAACGTGCCTGACATTAAGAATCTCTGGCTTAATACTGGCTAGTAAAACAAAGCCAGTATTAACTCATGATTACCCAACAAGCCACCCGGCTCCAGGGCTGTTGGAAGAGTTGGATACAGCGCCAGATGATGGCGCTTCTATGAGAGCGCCATTTTCTGGGACGGCTGCGGGCTGAAATCCGCAGCAGAGGCGCCCAGAAACCTCAGGCTAACCTGTGCTGCAGATTCCAATCCCCAGCTGCCTAGTTGTACCCGGCTGGACACAAAAATGGGGCGAAGCCATCGTCATTTGTTTTTTAATTATTTCATGAAATAAGTGAAATAATTAAAAAAAAACGAGCTTCCCTATATTTTTGGTTCCCAGCCGGGTACAAATAGGCAACTGGGGGTTGGAGGCAGCCCGTGGCTGCCTGCTGTACCTGGCTAGCATACAAAAATATGGCGAAGCCCACGTCATTTTTTTGGTGGGCAAAAAAATTCTGCATACAGTCCTGGATGGAGTATGCTGAGCCTTGTAGTTCTGCAGCTGCTGTCTGCTCTTCTCCATACAGACAGACAGCAGCTGCAGAACTACAAGGCTCAGCATACTCCATCCAGGACTGTATGCAGAAGTTTTTTGCCCCCTGAAAAAATTATGTGGGCTTCGCCATATTTTTGTATGCTAGGCAGGTACGGCTGCCCCCAACCCCCAGTTGCCTATTTGTACCCGGCTGGGAACCAAAAATAAAGGGAAGCCCTTTTTTTATTATTTCATGAATTTCATGAAATAATTAGAAAACAAATGACGTAGGCTTCGCCCCATTTTTGTGTCCAGCCAGGTACAACTAGGCAGCTGGGGATTGGAATCCGCAGCACAGGTTGGCCTGAGCTTTCTGGGCCCCACTGCTGCGAATTGCAGTCTGCAGCCGCCTCAGAAAATGGCATTTTCATAGAAGCGCCATCTTCTGGCGCTGTATCCAACTCTTCCAGCACCTGCCTGCTATACCTGGCTAGCATACAAAAATATGACGAAGCTCACGTCCTTATTTTGTAGTTTTTTGGCAAAAAAAATAAAAAATGCTTCCCTGGATTTTCCATTGCCAGTGAAGGTAACACCAAGCAGTGGGGGTTAGCAGCCAGTAGCTGCTTGGATTACCCTTAGCTAGCAATACAAAAAATGTAGCGGGAGCCCATATATATCTTTTTTAATTATTTATTTAAATAACTAAAAATAAAATGGGCTTCCCTGTATTTTGATTGCTGGACATCACAGTGCTGTAACAATAAAACTTTAAAAAAAATGACGTAGCGCTCCGCGGTATTTTTGATTCTCAGCGCAGATAAATCAGACAGCTATGGGTTGCCACCCCCATCTGCCTGCCGTTACCTTGGTTGGCAATCAAAATACAGGGAAGCCCATTAATTTTTTCTATTTAAAAAATAGTTAAAAAAAAAAATGACGTTGGGTCCCCCCATTTTTGATAGCCAGCTAGGGTAAAGCAGACGGCTGTAGCCTGAAAACCACAGCTGGCAGCTTTACTGTGGTTGGGGATCCAATGTGGAGGTCCCCTCAGGCTCTTTTTTATAATTATTTTATAAATATTAATAATTACACAATAAAAGTAGGGTCCCCCCCAAATTGGATCACCAGCCAAGGTAAAGCGGACAGCTGTGGTCTGGTATTCTCAGGGTGGGAAGGTCCATAGTTATTGGGCCTTCACAGCCTAAAAATAGCAGGACGCAGGCACCCCAGACGTGGCGCATCCACTAGATGCGCCAATCCTGGCGCTTCACCCCAGCTCATCCCGTGCCCTGGTGCAGTGGCAAACGGGGTAATAAATCGGGTTGATACTAGCTGTAAAGTCACCTGAGATCAAGCCCAGCAGTTTGTGATGTCATGGCGTCTATTAGATACTCAACATCATAAACTGTCAGTACTAACAAAAAAATAAAATCGACAAAAGAAATTTATTTGAAAAAACAGTCCCCAAAACATTTACTCTTTCACCAATTTATTGTAAGAAAAAAAATAAAGGGGTCCCACGACGACTCTGGACCGTCTAGAATATGGGGGGGGAGACACTCAGGGAACGTATCCCCCATTTTCTAGGAGTGCGGACCCTTCATGTGAGGAGTGTGGGTGCAATGAATCTGCACTCACTCTTCTCGGGTCCACAGCAGCAGAGTCCATGTCGTAATGGTTGCTACCAAAGCTGCAATGCCCTGCTCATGAGGTAAGGGCATGCCTAATCAGGAGAACTACTGTAGAGGAAGCTCTGCTCACTGGTATATAGGTGCTCAGAGGTAATAATAGATAAAATTAGTGAGTAACCTCGGCACTCTAAATCTCCCAGACTAAGTCAGTAAGTCACAACTGATAGTAATGCAAAATCACTCTTTATTGGTCCGTATTAAGAAAAAAACATTTTTCATAAGCATATATGTTTTTGTCCAAAACAAGTTACAAATGACGTTTCGACCTGAGCCTTCGTCAGATTGGACTTATCTGCATGTAATCATGAAAAATGACAATAATCAGTATCACATAAGAGTGAGAGAACAATAACATAAACTCGAACAATGTAGAGGTACAATTGAGATGCAGCAAAAAAATTGCAACACAGCAAGAAATGAAACACATGATACAAATGTCATAATACAGTACAAGGACAATATAGTAATGACAAATATGGGG
The DNA here is from genome assembly GCF_048569485.1 of Anomaloglossus baeobatrachus. Lineage (NCBI taxonomy): Eukaryota > Metazoa > Chordata > Amphibia > Anura > Aromobatidae > Anomaloglossus > Anomaloglossus baeobatrachus. The sequence continues at coordinate 166,586,771 of NC_134362.1, forward strand.
TCAGAGTAGACTTAGACAGCTCTGGTACGAAAGAGATGTCAATCATAAAGTAACATGTGCAGTAGGTGTAGAGCTACACTATGCATGGCAGAGCTAATGGGTAGACCGACCATAGAAAAAGAATGGAGAAAAAGTGGAGCACCCTTTGGTGCCTTTCATGTGGCACTAAGGGGTGCTTAGCTTTGTATTTAGCCAAAAAAATGAAAAAAAAAATGACGTAGGGTTCCCCCTAGTTTTGTAGCCAGCTAGGGTAAAGCAGACGGCTGCAGCCTGCAGACCACAGCTGGCAACCTCACCTTGGCTGGTAATCCAAAACTGAGGGCAACCCACGCTGTTATTTTAAATTAAATAAATAATTAAAAAAAAAAACACGTAGGGGTCCCCCAAAATTGGATCACCAGCCAAGGTAAAGCAGACAGCTGGGGCCTGATATTCTCAGACTAGGGAGGTCCATGGTTATTGGACTCTCCCCAGCCTAAAAATAGCAGGCCGCAGCCGCCCCAGAAGTGGCGCATCCATTAGATGCGCCAATCCTGGTGCTTCGCCCCAGCTCATCCCGCGCCCTGGTGCGGTGGCAAACGGGGTAATATATGGGGTTAATACCAGATGTGTAATGTCACCTGGCATCAAGCCCTGGGGTTGGTGAGGTCAGGCGTCTATCATATACCCGACATCACCAACCCAGTCAGTAATAAAAAAAAATAGACGACAAACACATTTTTATTTGAAAAAACACTCCCCAAAACATTCCCTCTTTAACCAATTTATTAGAATGAAAAACAAATCCAGGTCTGGTGTAATCCAAGGGGTTGCCATGACAATCCACACTGTCCCAGTCAATGAAGAGCAGGATGTTCCCCATTGGCTGGGAGAGCAGTGCAGTGACCTGAGCTAACATCAATGGGTCAGCCCAGGTCACTGCAGGGGATGACAAGTGCTGCTGCCAGCGAGGTACATTACCTGCGCTGATCTCCAGCACACTGACAGCCCCTGTCACTGAGTTCAATGACCGGCGCCTTCACACCAAGTATCGCGAGAGGCCCGTGACGTCACCGCTAGTCAGTCTCGGGTCGGAAGCGAGAGGTGATGTGACAAGCGGCGGCCATGGAGGACAGTCACAGCGCTGAGGTCGGGATGGCGGGACATCATCACCGCAGGTAAGCCGAGCGGGACCATGTGTGTGTGTGTGTGTGTGTGTGCGTGTGTGTGTGTGTGTACGTGTGTACATGCCGCGGGCAGGAGGGGGCGGAGCGAGCTGAGCGGGGAAGTGTGGGCTTCCTGCACGTAACTAAGATAAACATCGGGTTACTAACCAAAGCGCTTTGGTTGGATACCCGATGTTTATCTTGGTTACCAGCTTGTGGCAGGCTGCCAGCGATGGCTCCTGCACACTGTAGCTGTAAAAAGCCCTGCTTTTTGCTGCTAGAACCATTCTCGAACGTATCTAGAACTATCGAGCTTTTGCAAAAAGCTCGAGTTCTAGTTCGATCTCGAACAGCCCCCAAAATCACTCGAGCCTAGAACTGGAGAACCTCGAACCGCGAACCGCGCTCAACTCTAGTCTTTTATTACACTTTTTTTTTTCTAAAATAATAAACATCACAAATCAGCATATTTGGTGTCCCTGTAATTGTAATGACCCGAACAATACAGTGATCAGATTATTTATGGAGATTGCTAAATGGCGTAAAAAAATGGCGCAATTTATTATTTTTTTTTTCATTAAAACCCATAAAAAATGTAATAAAAATGTATTGTTGAGGCAGTGTTCATACGTAGTGTAAATGCTGAGTTTTTTCTGCAGGTGTCCGCACCACGAGTGCAATAACATTCTTCTTTGATTATTGCGTGTCTGTGGTATTTTTTATGCATTGTCTCCTTTATTTGATACATGTTTAGTGCAGATGTGACTCCTGGAGCTTATAAAGAAACAAAACATGAAAACCGCAGAGTTCAGCAGCGTCTTTAGACGCAAAAGGGGCGGAAATTTCATGACGCCTCATCCACTCTGCTTGGACAATTATAATAATAATAAAAATATAATACTAATTATTATTATTATTATTAAATCGAGGAAAGGCATAATAAATGCTGCAAAAATGGCTTGTGTAGTTTGGTGCAGACATCGGCAGAAACTAAAAGAAACAGAATTTATGCAATGTGTGAATATGGCCCTTATGGACACAAATAAGCAACATGTCATATAGTGACTCATATAAATATAAGAACATTCTGGCTGCTATGAATATGAATGAACAGTCCGGGGCATCTGCTGAATGACCCTTACTGACAAATGGGTGTGGCGAGGGCTGTGGCTAGGGGCATGGTCAAAATTTGCCGCGGCACGCTACACGCACCGGATATTTTGTCCCTATTTCCTTTCTTCAAAAGTTGGTAGGTATGCATACTGGTGAGTTGCTGGAGCAGGGCTATTTTCTGCTAACTAAGTATGGAGGACTGAGGCTGAAGAAAAGTCAGATGAGGAGCTTTTTCTTTCTCTGTCAGAACCCTGCTTTTCCATTTCAACGATGTGTGTTTAAGATACTGCAACTTTGTCAGTTTAGACTTATCTTGAAAGCAGTGTTTATTCAGTCCTTACCCATGAGTAGGGTGGGCTGCCATTTGGATTACACTATGTAACATGATTCTTGTTCCCAAGGGAATAAATGTAATTTCTTAATTGGTTATATCATAAAAACATGGAAAAAATGTATTAGCCTGCAAAAACGTTGATTTTGCGGTCAGGACACTGAAAAGTTGAAATTGGAATACAGTCTTAAGGAAAATTACAAAATGTTTGGGTTTAAGTTCTTAATGAAAATGAAATACAATATATTTCAAATCATTAGCATTGTTACGCTCACTGAGGAGCGACGAGCGTCCGGAGGTGGACCCACTGGACCGTGCACCGGACTCCCCGAGAAGGCGACCAGCAGCGAACCCCTATACAGGGACTGTGCGGCGCCTCCCCAGAAGGCCTAAATGCATGGCAGCCAGGAACCGGTAGTAGGAGTCTCTATAGGGCCAGGTGTAGCAAGGTTGTGACGTCCTCAGCCGTCAGAACACGGAAACGGCACCGGAGATGTTCACAGCAGGTGACGTCCGCTGCAGGTACGGTACAGATAATGTCCACGGCAGGTAGGGCACGGTGACGTCCACTGTAGGTATGAGCGGTGACGTCCACTGCGGGTATGTATAGATGGCACTACGGTGAGACAAAGGATTAGAACCAGGTATCAAATGCACAGATATCAAATAATAGCACAAACGGCTCTGGACACTGGCAATGCACTAATAGAGGTGTTGCTCGGGCGCCTGCTGCCAGGGGAGGTGAACTTAAATACCATATGGCAACAGGTGACCTCTGAGGTCACTTCCAGGTAATTGGGCGCTACCACTTTAAGAAAGGGGGCGTGGCCTCGCGCGCAGCCTAGAATCAGACACTGCAGAACTGTGTGTGCTCTGCAGACAGGAAGAGGCTGAAGCAGCCCCAGTAGCATGATGTCTGACCCGGGAGTGAGCAGGAGCAGAGTCATGACACCGGTAAGAGGAAGGCCGTCGCTGCCTGGGGCTATGACTGGGAGTGCAAGTGGGAGCCATGCTGGGACTGGGCACATGTGAGGGAGCGCGCCCCCCACGGGGTCTGGTGGGACCAGGCGCTACAAGCATATTTTAATCAAAATGCTACAAATTGATGAAAAGGATCCTAAAAATGTTTTTTTTTTGTGAGGGTATGTCAGACCACCTTTACACATTAATCCCCAAATGTTGTCTCCCCATTAGGTTTTCCTTGTAGTTTCCTTGGAATCCTACATTTTGAACTTTGCTATCTTGATGAAAGCGCTCTCCTTGCTCCTTTCAATAGGCTCAAATTTTCTGTTTGAGCCTATCAAGATGGGCATCAAGAATATGGACTTTGAGACCTCGTGCAGCCCATTTTGCTATAGCTTTTTCCCAGTCTCAACCAATGCAACATAGTTTTCGGCTTTATGGTTTCCAAAGGAAGCCGGTAACTACATTAACAAAACTGATCCCTGCTTCTTTCTCTTCAGTCCTTAACTTTCTTGAGGGCCAACGAAAACGTCAGCTTTAACTTCTGCTTCTGAAAGCTTTTGATACATAGCTTGTAGATACTTGAATGACACTGATTGTCCAAAGTTGTGACAAATTGGCGGCACGGAGGCTCGGTGGTTAGCACTGCAGTCTTGCAGCGCTGGGGTCCTGGGTTCATTTCCCACCAAGGACACCATCTGTAAAGAGTTTGTATGTTTTCCCCGTGTTTGCGTGGGTTTCCTCTGGGTACTCCGGTATCCTTCCACACTACAAAGACATACATATAGGGAATTTAGATTGTGACCCCAATGGGGACAGTATTCAAACAAAGATTCAAATGGTTGTAGAGACTGATCAAAAATTAATTAAAAAAATATAGTTACTCAATAAGAATGTATTATGTTCTTGCAGCCATTTGACAGCAGGATATGGCCAATGACCATATTGGTTTCACTGTTGATTTTTTGGAGCAATTTATGGCAAACTGCCATATCATCAGGGTCAGTCTAGATTTACGACTAAATACTAATTTTATAGTACAGAAAAATGTTGGAGTCCCTTTAAGTATAAAAATAATATAAATCCAAAATTAGCAAACATAGGCCTTTCAGACTAGATGGATTTACTAGCTGGATCTGTCATCCCTGCCTAAGCTTTAAAATGTATTTATTTATATATTTTTTAATTTGAATTAGTTTTAATGTACTTTTTTTTATTATTATTGGTTATTTCAGACCATTAAAAATATGATGGAAATAGAGAAAGTTAAAGGCTTCTGCCAAGTGGTTGTATCAAACAAAATTAGAGAAGGAATTTCACATTTGATCCAGTCATGTGGACTTGGAGGAATGAAGCACAACACTGTAATGTTAGGATGGCCATATGGCTGGAGGCAAAGTGAAGATCAACGTTCATGGAAAACCTTTATTGGTGAGTCTTCATTATTTTGCGTAATGTTTCTTAACTGTCATACTACTATATCATTATTAATGGAGGGAGAGGGGGGTCTTTTTTTCCAGGGCTTTTTATGTTGCAAAGGAATAATCTGAGATCCTTAAAAACGGAGTTCGCATTTATACAGTACATTAACTTGAAGTTATAGGAAGATGTACCCATAGACTAAAAGGGGCAAGATATACTCAACAAGTGCCTGCTTCACGTATATATTACACTGGGGAACAATTTGAAAAAAAAATTCTGTTGAGTTAGGTTTTTGAGCTGATTTATACTAAAATTGGCATGCTGATTCCAAAAATGTGGTCAGTTTTTTTCTATCACGTCAAGTTTTTCCTCCTCAACTTACCTGCCATAGAAGCACAATTGCACTGATTTCTGTAATAAGACTTGTTATCTGAGTACAATTCGACTCATATAGAGTCATATAAACATAATAGTGTTAAAAAACATATTTGTCATGCCTATTTCTTATATGTTTCATTTTTTGTTCATATTTGTACTATTTAAAAAAAACAAAAAAAAAACACTTTTTAGGTACAGTAGTTTACATATTTTTGAGACGACAAAAATCCTATAGTTCAAAAACTTGACGTGATAGAGAAAAACTGAGATCATTTCTGGATTCAGCATCCAAAAATTAATTAAGAACAGTTGTCTGACCTAACTCCTAAAAAATTGCGTTCCCCAGTGTTATATATAAATATACGTGTGTGTGTATATGTGTATGTGTATGCACATATATATATATAAAAATATATATATATATATTTATATAAACGCACGCACGCACGCACACACACGGCAGGCCATTTATATGGATACACCTAAATAAAATGGGAATGTTTGATATCAACTTCCTTTTTGTGCCTCATTAGTATATGGGTAGGGGGAAACTTTTCAATATGTGTGGCCATTTTGAAGTCTCCCATTTTGTATCCAACTTTTTTGAATTTCATAAGAAAAACAATGGTGTGCTTGGTTTTAACGTAAATTTATCCGTCCATTAGTTATTTACAATTTTCTGACCACTTATAAAATGTGTTCAAAGTACTGCCCATTGTGTTGGATTGTCAATGCAACCCTCTTCTCCCAATCTTGACACACTGATAGCAACACCGCCAAAGAAATGCTAGCACAGGCTTCCAGTATCATAAACTTGTAAATTACTAATAAACGAATAAAGTTATGTTAAAGCCAAGCACATCATTGTTTTTTTTAACAAATTCTCAATACGTTTGATGTATTACATGACCCTCTTCCCATTGGAAAAAAATACAGTTGGATCCAAAATGGCTGACTTCAAAATGGCCACCTTGGTCACCACCCATCTTGAAAAGTTTCCCCCCTCCCAAATACTAATGAGCCACAAACAGGAAGTTGATATCACCAACCATTCTCCTTTTCTTTAGCTGTATCTATATACAGGCCCACCCTGTATATATACACATAGTATGTCACAGAAGTGATTACACCCCTCACATTTTTATATATGTTTTATTATATCCTTTCATGGGCCAACACTGAAGATATAACACTGTGATACAATGTAGAGCAGACAGTGTACAACTTGTATAGCAATGTCAATTTTGTGTTCCCTCTAAGTAACTCAACATGCATACATTAATTTGTAAATTGCTGGCAACAAAACTGAGTACACCCATAAATGAAAATGTCCAAATCGTGTAAAAAGTATAAATATTTTGTGTGTCCACTATGATTTTCAAGCACTGCCTTAGCTCTCTTGGGCATGGGCGACATCACGGAGCTGGTGGATGCTAGATAACTTGTCTTTCTCACCTTCCATTTGAAGATGCCCCACAGATGCTCAATAGAATTAAGGTCTGGGGACCCTTTACCCTCAGTTACTTTAGCAAGGCAGTGGTCTTCTTGGTGGTGTGTTTGGTGTCATTATCATGTTGGAATACTGCCTGGCGTTCCAGTTTCCTAAGAGAGGGGATCATGCTCTGCTTCAGTATGTCATAGTACATGTTGAAATTCATGGTTCCCTCAATGAACTGTGGCTCCCCACAGCCGGCAGCATTCATGCCGCCCAAAACCATGATACTCCCACCACCATGCTTGACTGTAGGTAAGGCACACTTGTCTTTGTACTACCCACCTGGTTACCGCCACACAGGTCTCATAAGGCCACCGGACCTGGATTAAGTAATCCATGCCCTTAGTCTGCTTGTCTTCATCAAACTGTTTGCGGGTTTTCTTGTGTATCATCTTTAAAAGAGGCTTCCTTCTGGGATGACAGCAATGCAGACCAGTTCCATGCAGCATGTTGTGTTGGTCTGAGCACTAACAGGCTGATCCCACCACCCTCTTAACCTCTGCATCAATGCTGGCAGCACCCATACTTCTGTTGTGAAAAGACAACCTCTGGATATGCCACTGAGCAATCTATGACCGCATGATCTAACATGCACTGGTAGGGGGTGGTTAATTCCACGCTTTCACTCCTGCAACATGATTGTGGGGTATTGATGGGGTTATGAAGGCCAGGGGTCAGCTGATGACCCCTGTGTCTGTCATGACAATCCCCCTGTGAATGCTGACTGTGTGTCGACATTCATAGGAGATCATGATTTTACTTTGTAAAGCACAAGTGATCTAATAATCTCAGCTTTAAGTTTTAAAAAAATAAAGTTCAAATCCTACCCTCTTTTGCTCCATTTACAATAAAACAATAAAAAATTGTATTTGGTATCTCTGCATTCATAAATGTCAAATATATCAAAATATAAAATAAATTAATCCAAGCTGTAAACAGTGTAACAAGAAAAAAAAATTCAAATGCCAGAATTGCAGTTTTTCGGTCGCTGCAAGAAACAGAAAAATTGTAATAACAAGTGATCGAAACATCGTATTTATCCAAAGATAATATCAATAAAAACATCATTTTAGGGCGCACAAAACAAGCCCATACACTACCCCAGATCCCAAAAATTGAAAACGTTACAGCTCTCGGAAAGTCGTAACACAAACAAGTTGTTCGTTTTTGTTTTTTTTCTCCAAAATTTCTGAATTTTTTTCACCACTTAAAGCAAAAACTATAAATTTTTGGTATCTGTGCAATCGTACTGACTTGAATAATCATATTTGTAGGTCAGTTATATGGTAAAATGAACACTGTAATTAATAGAAAAAAAAAAGTGAAATTCTGCATTTTTTTTTATTTTTTATGTCGCCACACATGGAATTCTTTACTGCTTATGATTACATCATATGATAAAATGAATGGTGTCATTTAAGAGTATAACTCCTCCCTCAAAAAAACAAGCCCTCACGGTTATATCGAATTAAAAAATTAGGGCTCTTTGAATAAGAGGAGGCAAAATCGAAAGAACGAAAATGAAAAATTGCCAAGTCCTTAAGGGGTTAACTTATTTTTCGCTTTGTAAGATGCACTTTCCCCCCCAAACTGGGGGTAAAATGGGGGTGCGTTTTACAAAACGGATATGGTTTACTGGGCGGCGGTGGTGGAGCGGGTCACAGGATGGGGTGTATTAGCAGCAGGCAGCATTAATCAGCGGGCTCCGAGAGTGTCACAGGACGTTGTGTCTCGGTTGCGGGTGCATTGAGCTGACTGCCTGCTCCATTAAATCACCCATGGTGAACACGATGAACTTCAAGAAAATGGTTCAGCACATGCGCAGAAGTACGCGCCATCTCCGCAGCCATTTTCTTGGAGTTCGTCTCCTCAACCGCAGGCGATTCAATGGAACCGGTATTCAGCGCAATGCACCTGCCGCAAGACACCTCGTCCTGTGACACCTCCGCAAGCTGTCCACCCACAGATCAATGGCGTTCACTGCGACACACTCGAGCGTGTCCTGTATTCCTGCCTCCTACGACCCCACTCCACCACTGTCGTCCTGGTAAGCAATATCCAGGGATTCAATGGCGCCCGCTTCGACCCCCCCGAAGCCCGCAGTAATCACCAACACTGCTGAGCTGCAACACCCCCTCCTTTGAGCCTGCAGCATTACCTACCCTGCCTCTGTTGACCTTGATTTGAGTAATGATTAAAGAGCACCAATCACCAGAATTTTCCTATATAACCTAAAGCCAGTGCTATACTGGCACTATCATGCTGATTCTATACATACCTTGAGTTGTCAGCTCGGATGTATACTTTTTGAAACACAAGCAAGCAAAGCTTGTAAAATGATCAGCAGCAGCTGCTGATAGCTGGGGTGGGTTTTGACAATGATTCCCGCCTTCCTGCCTATTGTTCCCCCCCCTATCTGTTATTTATGCTAATTCCATCATAGAAGTGTTTTACTCCTTGTTAGAGAACAATTGTTAGTTGTTACGGTAGTTGTGCAAAAACGACTGAAACATTGAACAGTTGGACAGGTGCATCCAAAAGTTTAGAGAAGGTCACATTAAGTGTGTGTGTGTGTGTGTGTGTGTGTGTGTATGTATATATAATATACATGAGGGAAAAAAAGGAACACTACACACTGCAAAACCACAGTAAATTCTACCTAATAAAATATTTTTGGAGGTATTTAGAATATTAAAATGGCCATTGTAATACTAGCCCAGCGTCACTTCACGGCACCCTCCTTTGATGGTTTGCAGTGTGCGACTGTTCCTTTTTTTCTCATATATTTCACATCACGCACCTGTTCACATTTGTAAAGGTGCTGCCAGTCCAGTTTGAAGTCAGGTTAGTACCAGCATGGGAAACCAGCAAGGCAAACCCTGTTTACATTATATCTAATATATATATATATATATATATATATATATATATATATATATTTGCCTTTGTCCATCTGTCTTGCTCCAAATGACGTCATTACAGTGACAACCGTCGCATTGGCCGCTCGGCCCGGTCCCGCACGCATTGGCTGCTCGGCCTGGCCCCGCCCCCCGCATTGGCCACCCGGCCCCTCCCCTCGCACGCATTGGCCGCTCGGCACCGCCCCCCCTCACACATTGGGCACCTATACACCTCCTCCCGCACACATTGGGCACCTATACACCTCACCCCCAGGACTACTCCACCTATTATACTCCTCTCACCCAGGACTACTCCTCCTATTATACTTCTCTCCCCCCCAGGACTACTCCTCCTATAATACTCCTCTCTCCCCAGGACTACTCCTCCTATTATACTCCTCTCCCCCCACCCCAGGACTACTACTCCTATTATACTTATTGAATCTCTCTAAAAGGCCATCTGTCTGCGGGTGATAGACTGAAATCTTCAGTTGTGTAAACCGCAGTACCTTACACAGTTCCCTCATGACTTTTGACATAAAGGGGGTCCCTTGGTCTGTCAGGATCTCCTTTGGCAGTCCGGTCCGAGAGAAGATATGGACCGCCTCCGACTGAAATGAAGTCTTATCATTGAGGGCTAACTCTCCTTTATCTGAGACACAGGGTTCCACCCCTTTACTCCACAACTCCCAGAACAAAGCAAAGTCTCGCTGTAATGCTGCCACCAGGGGGAGCCAGAGCTCTGCAGCAGACGACACTACACAGAGCAATGAGAACCAGGAAGAAAATGCACAGCGTTCTCATGCACTGCCTAATCAGCACAGCTGAGAGGCAGAACTGCAGGGTATGTGAGTAATAGTCAGACAGGCTGGGTCAAACACCGTACGGGCAGAAGCAGGACCGGAGGAGCGAGCAGAAGCGAAGTCAAAGTCAGGCTAAGGTCAGTACCGGAGGAAGCAACCGAGTGGGGAAATAGGAGGGGGGACACAGGACAGGAGGGACGACCAGGGGACGGAACACAGACAAGGGCACGGGGGCACAGGAACAGACAGATCAGGATATCACTCACAGGACCAGCAATCACAGGCAAAGCAGAGCTAAGCTTATAGCCGGCGCTGGTTCACTGGAAGTGTCAGCGTTTAAGGCATCCAGGGGCCGGAAGTGAGGCCCGAGAGAAGGCTCCGCCCCCTAGCCATGTGGATAGGGAGGCGAATCATGACAGTACCCCCTCCTCAAGGGGGGGCCACCGGACCCCCAGGCTTCCCCAGGATACTTTCGGTGGAAAGCCGCAATTAACCGATCGGCCCGCACGGATCGAGCCGGCACCCAGGACCGGTCCTCCGGACCATAACCCTTCCAATGAATCAGATACTGGAGGGAACTACGAACCCAACGAGAGTCGATAATACGCTGAATTTCTTACTCCTCCTCGCCGTCCACCAGTATCGGAGCTGGAGGGGTCTGAGAATCCACCACCGAAGGAACAAATGGCTTAAGCAAGGAGGTATGAAGCACATTGGGAATACGCAAGGTCTGGGGCAGTTGCAACCGAAAGGCCACCGGGTTGATCACTTCGATGATCTCATAGGCCCCTATAAACTTAGGACACAACTTAGCAGACGGAACCCTGAGCCTGATATTCCGAGTGGACAACCACGCTTTGTCCCCCACCTGAAAAGGGGGTCCCAGAGAACGGTGTTTGTCCGCTTGGCGTTTCTGGGACTGTTGAGCCATCACGATGCTCCGCCGTACCTCCTTCCACACCTCCCCCAGATGCTGAACAATGGAGTCGGCCCCTGGACACCCCGAATCCACTCTAGAGAAGGTCCCGAAGTGAGGGTGAAACCCGTAATTACAGAAGAAGGGAGAAGTTCCCGTAGACTGATGGACTCTGCTATTGAATGCAAACTCCGCAAGGGGCAAAAACATACACCAATCCTCCTGCTGAGCAGAAACCAAGCACCGCAGGATTTGCTCAAGCGTCTGATTTGTCCTTTCCGTCTGCCCATTGGACTCGGGATGATAGGCGGACGAGAAGGACAACTCAATTCCCAACCGCCTGCACAAGGCCCTCCAAAACCGAGAAATGAATTGTACCCCCCTGTCAGACACAATATTCAGGGGCAACCCATGTAACCGAACCACCTGGTCAATAAAGTGGTTGGCAAGGGCCGCAGCAGAAGGTAGACCGGAGAGGGGAACAAAATGTGCCTGTTTACTAAAACGATCCACCACCACCCAGATCACAGTCATACCATTTGAGACAGGGAGGTCCGTAATGAAATCCATGGACAAGTGGGTCCATGGTCTTTCAGGAACAGGTAATGGAACCAGTTCCCCGGCCGGCCGGTTACGACATACCTTAGCATGGGCACATGTAGCACAGTCAGACACAAACCGAGCAACATCTGAGTGAAGAGATGGCCACCAAAACAGTCGAGCAACAGCCCTGCGAGTGGCTGTAACTCCAGGATGGCCACTAAGTACGGACTCATGGAACTCTTGAAGTACTCGTAACTGGAGGTGCAAAGGGACAAACAGTTTAGTGTCTGGAGCGGAAGATGGCACTGAGGACTGGGCCTCCCTGACCTCAGCCTCTAACTCGGACGACAAGGCAGCAACCACCACCCCTCGTGGAAGAATGGAGGAAGGAGGCTCTGGAGGTGACACCGGGTGCAAACTACGAGACAGTGCATCTGCCCTCACGTTTTTAGACCCCGGCCGAAAAGTAATACAAAAATGAAATCTAGAAAAGAAAAGAGCCCACCTCGCTTGTCGAGGCGTCAATCTCTTGGCGGACTCGATATACGCGAGGTTTTTATGATCAGTGATGACAGTAATACAGTGAACAGCACCCTCCAAAAAATGCCTCCATTCTTCAAATGCCAACTTTACCGCCAATAATTCACGGTTACCCACATCATAGTTCCTCTCAGCCGGAGTGAATTTCTTGGAGAAGAACGCACATGGTTGCAGATTAGTCAGAGTAGCAGGTCCCTGAGAGAGAACAGCTCCCACCCCCACCTCTGAGGCGTCCACCTCCACAACAAACGGCGCCTCGAGGTCAGGCTGTACCAGGACTGGGGCGGACATGAACCGGTCCTTTAACTCAAGAAAGGCCTGGACAGCCGTTTGCGACCAGTTCTGCAGATCTGCCCCTTTCCGTGTAAGGCCAGTCAATGGCTTGGCAATGTGAGAGAACCCCTTAATGAACCTTCTATAATAATTTGTGAAACCCAAAAAGCGTTGTAGCGCCTTCATATCCATGGGTTGCACCCAATCCACGATAGCCTGCACCTTTCCTGGGTCCATTTTAAATCCATCACGAGAAAGAAGTAACCCAAGAAAGGCTATTTCCTGAACAGAGAAAACACATTTTTCAAGCTTGGCAAACAGATGGTTATCACGCAATCTCTGTAATACTGAGCGAACATGCATAATATGCGTATCTCTATCGGCAGAATAAATCAAAATGTCATCGAGATAGATGGCCACAAAACGACCAAGAAAATCAGAGAAGATATCGTTGATGAAATTTTGAAACACCGCAGGGGCATTTGTTAGACCAAAAGGCATCACCAAATTCTCGAATAACCCCTCTGACGTCAGAAAGGCCGTTTTCCACTCATCCCCTTCTCTAATATGGATAAGATTATAGGCCCCCTGAGATCTAGTTTGGTAAACCACCGGGCTTCAGAGAGTTGGTTGTAGAGATCAGGGATGAGTGGAAGCGGATACGTGTTTTTCACAGTAATTTTGTTTAATTCTCGGAAATCGAGACATGGCCTTAATCCTCCGTCCTTTTTCTTTACAAAAAAGAACCCAGCAGCCACAGGGGAAGAAGAAGGACGGATATGCCCTTTACGTATTGTGAGACTCATGTGGGTTTAGTGGATGAGGGCAGGTATATCTCACCCCGGTATCGGTCCTATGTGACTTAGCCTGGCCAGGATCACCTGGCTACTAATGGATTAATGGGAGGTGAAGGACGGAGGTAAAAGGAATCTGGGAAGTTGGGGGAGGGTCTCCATCTGGGAACACAGTAAGCCTGTCTGTGTAGGAGACACTTGTGAGGAGCAGTGCCTGATGTTTGTATGGTTTAGCTGGAAGGGAGAAGCCCTCCAGTTGGTAGTTAGGATAACACTGTGTATAGTTAGTGCCGGACAGGCAAGGATTTATTTTGTTGGTGTTTTTTTTTCTTTTTGTTTATGCTTCACTGCAATAAACCTGACCAAGCGTCAGTTACACCTTGAATTCGGCTGTCTGCCTGAGGTGAATACGTGCCCTTTGAACCCAGCAAAGGCGATCCCGGAGCGTGTTATCACATTGTGGTGGAGAATGCGGGCAGCACGTTACAGCGCATCATAATGGATGACGTGGTGAAAGCGCTGGTACAATCCGCAGCTGTGCAGCAAGAGGCTAATCGCTTGATGTCGGCACAGTTGAAGGAACTGGTGGAATCGACGGTTAAAGACCGCCAACTTTTGCAGCAGGTGGCGCAGCGTCTGGCGACCGTACCGGAGAGTAATGCGGAGGCTGACCAGAGGGTGATTCATGTGAGTCGGTGCTGGCAGAAATTAACCACAGAGGACGATGTGGAAGCTTACCTGACCACGTTTGAACGGACGGCGGAGCGGGAAAAGTGGCCAAAGGAGCGATGGGCCGACTTGCTTGCACCGTTTCTGGCAGGTGAGGCACAAAAAGCCTACTTTGATCTTGAGCCTGAAGCAGCGCATGACTTTGATAAACTAAAAGCCGAGATCCTTGCCCGGCTGGGAGTGACGACGGCCGTGCGAGCACAGAGAGTTCATCAATGGACTTATCAGCCCGATAAACCACCGCGGTCACAGATGTTTGACCTCATTCACTTGACCAAGAAATGGCTACAGCCCGAGGTTCTGACGGCGCCAGAGATGGTACAAAGAATCGTTCTTGATAAATACCTAAGAGCTCTACCGCCATCTCTGAAGAGGTGGGTAAGCCATGGAAACCCCATGACAGCGGATCAGCTAGTGGATCTAGTGGAGCGTTATTCCTTGGCAGAAGGACTTATGGACGATGCTACACATCCTCGCTCTTCCCCTTCTCGACGAGGATCTGGTAAGACTGTTCCAGGGTCATGGGGAGGAGGAAAATATCCTAAGGCAGTGGAGGAGGAAAACAGGACTGCTGGCCCTGTGAGGGCTAAGGTGCCAAACTATGGTCTTAGCAAGGGGCCCGTGAGGTGTTTCCGCTGCCAGGAGGGGGGCCACATTGCTGCAAACTGTCCAGTAACTGCAGAACCGATGCAGTGTGATGTCACGGACTTTGAAAAACGCAGGGCTATGGTTGCACGGGTAGTGTGTGTTGCTGCATGTCAAGGCGATATGAAAAAACACCTGTGTGAAGTGTCCATTGATGGCAATACTGTTGTTGCACTATTAGACTCGGGAAGTGTGGTGACTCTGGTAAAGGCCAGTCTGGTGGCAGTCCCGATGGGACCGTCAGATAAATTTTCTGTGACATGTGTGCATGGAGACACCTGCTCGTACCTCACAACGGTCTCCTGCATTACTACGCCCTATGGGTCTGTGCATCATAAGGTGGGACTAGTACCAGCACTATTGCATGATATCATTTTGGGCAGGGATTTTCCCCACTTCTGGCAGTTGTGGGAGAACCAATTAGTACCCCAGGGTAGCCGCACGGATGATCCTTCTCCCACACCTTGTGTGGGCCCGGAGCCACTAGAGGATGCCCCACAAGAGGGTTCAGAGGAGGAATCCGCTGAAAACAACCCCCAGTTCCCCTTTTCAGTTCTGGCGGGTGATTCCGATGAACCCGGGGCAGAGGCGGACACGGGTGGCTGTCCCCCTTCCTCTTGGCTGAATTTGGAAGTCCAGAAAGATGACTTCCAAAGTGAGCAAATGAGAGATCCTACCCTTTCTCAGGCTATAAAAAATGTTAAAATGATAAACGGGGTGCAGGTGGATGCAGGTACTAGGCTGTCTTACCCCTACATGGCACTGGAGAATGACTTTCTCTATCAGATAGAGAAGAAGGGGGATGACACAGTACAACGATTGGTTGTGCCGAGAGCCTACAGGCGGAGAGTGCTGGACCTGGCACACGGACACATGATGGGGGGACACCTGGGGGTCCAGAAAACTACCGAAAGGATATTACACTGTTTTGTTTGGCCCGGCATGCATCACGATATTCGCACCTATTGCGAGTCTTGTCCTGACTGCCAAATCTCTGCGCCTAGGCCCCGTTTCTGTAGCCCCTTAGTACCTCTGCCTATCATCGAGATCCCATTTGAGAGAATTGGGATGGATTTAGTTGGACCCCTCCCCAAGTCTGCACGAGGACACCAGCACATCCTTGTCATCTTGGATTATGCCACTCGTTACCCCGAGGCCATCCCTTTGCGTAACACGGCCACCAAGACCATTGCCAAGGAGCTGGTCCATGTGTTTAGTCGGGTTGGTGTCCCAAAACAAATACAGACCAAGGAACCCCCTTTATGTCTAAAGTAATGAAAGAACTCTGCAGGCTGTTACAAATAGCACAGTTACGCACCTCCGTGTATCACCCTCAAACGGACGGACTGGTCGAACGGTTTAACAAAACTTTGAAACAGATGCTCCGTAAGGCGATAGACAAGGACGGGAAGAACTGGGACTACTTACTCCCGTATTTGCTTTTTGCCATCCGGGAGGTGCCCCAGTCTTCCACCGGGTTCTCTCCTTTCGAGCTTCTGTACGCCCGACGTCCCCGTGGACTGTTAGATGTCGCTAAAGAAACCTGGGAGGGACAGGTCACCCCGTTCAAAAGCGTAATAGACCATGTAACCCAAATGCAGGACCGTATTGCGGCGGTGATGCCCATCGTTAAAGAGCATATGATACAGGCTCAAGGAGCACAGAAAAGGATTTATGATAGGGGGGCCAAGATCCGTACTTTTGCACCCGGAGATAGGGTGTTGATCCTGGTCCCCACGGCAGAAAGCAAATTTCTGGCAAAGTGGCAAGGCCCCTTTGAAATTAAGGAACGGGTGGGTGAGGTAAACTACAAAGTGTACCAGGCTGGTAAAAGGAAGCCTGAACAGATTTATCACGTGAATCTGATAAAACCCTGGAAGGACCGTCCAGCTCTGTCAGCAGGTCTGGCCCTTCCGGTCTGCAAGCAGACCATACCGGATGTCGGGACGGCGGAGACTCTGTCGGAGCGGCAAAAGACCGACGTCAAGCAGTTTGTAATCAACAATCACGAGTTTTTCTCGGAAAAGCCCGGGCAGACCACTCTCATTAAACATGACATCATAACAGAGCCTGGGGTAACAGTTCAGGTAAAGCCCTACCGAATACCGGAGGCTCGGCGGGAAGCTGTCTCCCGAGAAGTGAAGACCATGTTGGAGTTAGGTGTAATCGAGGAATCGCATAGCGCCTGGTCGAGTCCGATTGTGTTAATACCGAAACCAGACGGCTCCATTAGATTCTGCAATGACTTCAGGAGATTAAATGCGGTCTCCAAATTTGATGCATACCCTATGCCACGGGTCGATGAATTAATAGATCGGCTTGGAAAAGCCCGGTATATCACGACCCTAGACTTAACGAAGGGCTATTGGCAGATCCTGCTAACAGAGGCCGCTAAAGAGAAAACCGCGTTTTCTACACCGGAAGGTTTATACCAGTATGTGTATATGCCGTTTGGACTACACGGGGCACCGGCAACCTTTCAAAGGTTGATGGACCGAGTCCTGAGGCCCCATAGGCAGTATGCTTCTGCGTATTTGGATGACATAGTCATTTACAGCCTGGACTGGGAGACGCACCTCCAGAAACTAGAGGCTGTGATTGAGGACCTGCGGGAGGCGGGTCTAACAGCAAACCCCAAGAAATGTCATATCGGGCTGGAAGAAGCCCGGTATTTGGGATACGTAATTGGGAGGGGAATTGTTAAACCCCAGATTGACAAGATACAAGCCATTCAGAAATGGCCGCAACCAGTCAACAAGAAGCAGGTGAGAGCGTTTTTGGGAATAGCCGGCTACTACCGACGGTTCATTCCCAATTTTGCGGCTACCGCTGTTCCCCTGACGGACCTTACCAAAGGGAAAGACTCTGTCATGATCAAATGGACCACGGCAGCCGAAGAAGCCTTCCATAACTTAAAACTAGCTCTTTGCTCTCAACCTGTGCTAATGACTCCTGACTTCCGCAGCGAGTTCGTGGTCCAAACGGACGCTTCTGATGCCGGTATAGGGGCTGTATTGTCACAACTGAAGGACGGAGAGGAACATCCGGTCCTTTATCTTAGTCGGAAACTTAATAAGCATGAACGCAACTATGCCATAGTGGAAAAAGAATGCTTAGCCATTAAGTGGGCTCTAGAGTCCCTTAAATATTACTTGATTGGAAGGAAGTTCCGGCTGATCACTGACCATGCCCCTCTCAAGTGGATGCACTTGAATAGGGAACGGAATGGCCGAGTGACCCGGTGGTTCCTTGCACTTCAGGCCTACCGTTTTACAGTGGAGCACCGCCCGGGGGTGCGGATGGGGAATGCTGATGCCCTGTCTCGTGTGCACTGTTTTGTGGGTGCTGTTGCTCAGCTGCAGTGGTCTGAGCAGAGGGGGGGGATATGTGAGACTCATGTGGGTTTAGTGGATGAGGGCAGGTATATCTCACCCCGGTATCGGTCCTATGTGACTTAGCCTGGCCAGGATCACCTGGCTACTAATGGATTAATGGGAGGTGAAGGACGGAGGTAAAAGGAATCTGGGAAGTTGGGGGAGGGTCTCCATCTGGGAACACAGTAAGCCTGTCTGTGTAGGAGACACTTGTGAGGAGCAGTGCCTGATGTTTGTATGGTTTAGCTGGAAGGGAGAAGCCCTCCAGTTGGTAGTTAGGATAACACTGTGTATAGTTAGTGCCGGACAGGCAAGGATTTATTTTGTTGGTGTTTTTTTTTCTTTTTGTTTATGCTTCACTGCAATAAACCTGACCAAGCGTCAGTTACACCTTGAATTCGGCTGTCTGCCTGAGGTGAATACGTGCCCTTTGAACCCAGCAAAGGCGATCCCGGAGCATGTTATCACAGTATACTATCAGATATGTATGATTTCATAGCAGCCCTTTCTGGACCCGAGAGGTGATATAAACGAGCCTTGGGCAATTTGGTATTGGGAAGTAAATCGATGGCACAATCATATGGGCGATGAGGCGGCAAAATCTCGGCCTCTGTTTCCGAG
Organism: Anomaloglossus baeobatrachus; assembly: GCF_048569485.1. NCBI lineage: Eukaryota > Metazoa > Chordata > Amphibia > Anura > Aromobatidae > Anomaloglossus > Anomaloglossus baeobatrachus. Next base: position 166,605,756 of record NC_134362.1, read on the forward strand.
AATACGTCTCCGTAGTCCCTCAGGTATTCCGGAAGACCCTCAGGACTTACGGAGAACACAGATTACACAGGTACACATTGTAAACACCTTTTATGACAAGCAGGACTCCATTTGACTATGGTACGACACTCCCAATCAATAACAGGATTATGTAACCTTAACCATGGATACCCCAACACTAATCCAGCAGGGAGATTGGCCATTACAAAACAAGAAATAGTTTCAGAATGCAGAGACCCGATCACCAGAGTAAATTTTTCTGTAGCAAACCGAATGAGGCTTTGAGGCAGCGGTGTTTTATCAATTGCCAGGAGTTGAATGGGTCCTTCTAACCTCACCATCCCTAACTCTAGTCTTTGGACCAACTCAGAGTCAATGAAGTTCATAGCGGACCCACAGTCAACAAAGGCAGTAGCAGACCAGACCGACTCCTTGACCCGGAGGTCGACATTCAGAAGTATTTTATTGGAGGAGAGGAAAGGTACCTGATAGTCTGGGCAACCTCCTCGACCGTTACCCAGACTTAGAAGTTTCCCGACGACTGTTTAGCGGAGGGGCAAGCCGGGCAGTCTTTCCTCCAGTGTCCATGGTGTCCACAATAGAAGCACAGCTTGAGATCCCGGCGTCTTCTCCTCTCCTTCTCATCTGGACTGATGGCTCCAACTTCCATCTGTTCCATAGCCGGCAAAGAAGGTGCCCTAGGTAGAGGGGGCGGAATCTCATGCATGGTACCCTTCTTTCCCGTAATCTGCGGTCCATACGAACTGCCTCCGTCATCGCATCATCCAAGGTGCTGGGAGGAGGGTGCAGAGCCAAAGCGTCTTTCAGGGAGTCTGAAAGACCTCTCCGGAATTGGTACCTGAGTGCAGAATCATTCCACCATACCTCAGTGGACCACTGCCGAAACTCAGAACAATATAGCTCAGCAGTGTGGTTTCCTTGAGTGAGACACATGATCCTGTCCTCAGCCACCCGTACACGGTCTGGTTCATCATATATCACCCCGAGGGAGTCAAAGAAGAGGTCAACCGAATGCCGTTCCGGGGCCGAAGGGGGTAGGGAAAACGCCCACGTCTGGGGACCCCCTCCAAGTAACGACATGATGATCCCCACCCGCTGGGTCTCATTCCCCGAGGACCGAGGCCGGAGAGTGAAAAGAAGCCTGCAACTCTCCCTAAATGTCCGAAATAGGTTTTTCTCCCCCGAGAATTTATCGGGGCGCATCACCGTGGGTTCGGGGGAGGTCAGTTGGACATTAGTGGGACTATGCTGTCCTACGGTTTGTAAGGTAACTGCCACTGAGGTGCCCCTCGCAGAAGCAGAAACCTCACTCTGCAGAATGTTGTGTGAAGCTACCAGGGTGCGATGCTCTGCAGCCAAATCCTGCACCAGCTGCGTAAGGTTGGCTACTTGCTCGCACAAAGTACTGAGTGGATCCATTACCAAGAATTAAATGGCTTTTTTTTTTTCCTATGGGAGATAAAGCCTATTGGGGCTGGCTATACTGTAATGCTGCCACCAGGGGGAGCCAGAGCTCTGCAGCAGACGACACTACACAGAGCAATGAGAACCAGGAAGGAAATGCACAGCGTTCTCATGCACTGCCTAATCAGCACAGCTGAGAGGCAGAACTGCAGGGTATGTGAGTAATAGTCGGACAGGTTGGGTCAAACACTGTACGGGCAGAAGCAGAACCGGAGGAGCGAGCAGAAGCGAAGTCAAAGGTCAGTACCGGAGGAAGCAACCGAGTGGGGAAATAGGAGGGGGGACACAGGACAGGAGGGACGACCAGGGGACGGAACACAGACAAGGGCAAGGGGGCACAGGAACAGACAGATCAGGATATCACTCACAGGACCAGCAATCACAGGCAAAGCAGAGCTAAGCTTATAGCCGGCGCTGGTTCACTGGAAGTGTCAGCTTTTAAGGCATCCAGGGGCCGGAAGTGAGGCCCGAGAGAAGGCTCCGCCCCTGGCCATGTGGATAGGGAGGCGAATCATGACACTCGCCCTATTATTACTGGGTGCAACAGATCTTTTACCACTCCAACCTCATGAGACTCCGACCCACAAGTTGTTTTATAGTCACAGCGGCCACAGGGTAGTCCTTGGCATCCCCATGAATACAGTGGACGCCCACTGTCTTCCCAGGAATCAGCTGGTGTGGAAGTGTGTCCCTCACGAGGGTCACCAAACTCCCGGAGTCTAAGGGGCACTTTGCACACTACGCCATAGCAGGTGCGATGTCGGTGGGGTCAAATCGAAAGTGACGCACATCCGGCGTCGCTGTCGACATCGGAGTGTGTAAATCGTTTTAGATACGATTAACGAGCGCAAAAGCGTCGTAATCATATCGGTGTAGTGTCAGGCATTTTCATTATTTCGCTGCAGCGACAGGTACGATGTTGTTCCTCGTTCCTGCGGCAGCACACATCGCTGTGTATGAAGCCGCATGAGCATGGAACATCTCCTTACCTGCCTCCACCGGCTTTGCGGAAGGAAGGAGGTGGGCGGGATGTTTACGTGCCGCTCATCTCCGCCCCTCCGCTTCTATTGGCTGCCATGTGACGTCGCTGTGACACCGCACGACCCGCCCCCTTAAGAAGGATGCTGGTCGCCGGCCAGAGCAACGTCGCAGGGCAGGTAAGTGCATGTGAAGCTGCCGTAGCGATAATATTCGCTACGGCAGCTATCACAAGATATCGCTGCTGCGATCGGGGCGGGGACTATCGTGCTCGGCATCGCTACATCGGCATGCGATGTCGTAGTGTGCAAAGAGCCTCTTAGAGTCCCACTATTCTGGTGCCATTTATTTCTGTGAGACATGCCTGTGGCCCCTCACTGGGTTAACTGTCCACACTGCAGGCTCGGTATGCATAATAGGAAGAGCGCCGACCCATGCTGCAGTCCATCGGCTTGGTGGTCAAGGGACAACGGGCAGCAATGTGACCCTGTCCCTGGCACCTCCAACAGATAATATTACTGACTGGGGGTTTTTGCATGCCTCCACTTGCCACTTGGGACCTTGGATTCCCCCCTCCTGTGGCTCTGGTACCCTTCTTTTGGGGGTCGCTCCCTGAAGAAACCCCCCAATAGGGAAATGGTAAGTCCCGTGGCTTCATCCGGGAACTCTCTACCACCTGGTACCTCTCCACCAGTCCACCAAGTCGTCTGCATTCAAGGGGTTTCCCTGGGCAACCCAAGTCTGCACTGGCTTCGGAAGGGAGTGAATAAACCTGTCCATTACGACCCGCTCCACCATCTACGCTGGGGTGGAGGACTCTGGCTGCAACCATTTTTGTACCAGATGCAATAAATCAAACATTTGCGAGCGATGGGGTTTGACGCCATGATATGCCCACTGGTGGACCCGTTGTGCCCTAACAGTCATAGTCACACCCAGGCGTGCCACAATTTCAGCTTTTTGTTTGTCATACTCCTTAGCGTCCTGTAAAACAAGATCATAATAGGCCTTTTGTGGCTCTCTACTTAAATATGGCGCCAATACCTCCGCCCACTGCTCCGGCGGGAGTTTTTCTCGTTCAGCAACTCTCTCAAACACAGTCAAGAAGGCCTCAACATCATCCCCCGGAATCATCTTTTGCATAGCTCGCCTTACCGCCTTCCGGACGTTAGCGTCATCGCCTTGACTGGTCGCTCTGCCAAGGATTACCTCTGCTAGGACTTCTATCTGCTTCTGCTGTTTTTCACGTTGTTGCTGCAGCTGCTGCTGAGCCAACTGCTGCTGCTGGATCAACAGCTTGTTCGTCTCCTGCTGGGCCTGCTGCTGTTGTTGTTGGGCCAGCACCAGGTGCTTAATCAGTTGTCATAGGCGCACATACCTTAAGATAGTTCATACATTTTCAAAATACCACTTAAGGTATGTGCGCCTATGAGACCGGCGTGGTAGTCCTGGTGTAATATATCTGACCAGGGCAGGGCGAGCGTTTTAATGTGCGATATTTTGCACTGAAGTAACAACGATGAGATGGATCACGTATGTGGTCACATGATAATGTATACTGGTGTGATGCGATCTTCCCCGCTTTTTACCATTATGATCTATGTGGCGTTGACCACAATATGTTTATACTATCTCAATCAGTGCTGTCTTTGCCCAGGAAAACACGTAATAGGCAGGTCACAGTCCCTTTTTAGATGGCCTGGGGGCGTGTTTTTGCACTGTAGCGCTTCCTTGAATGAACTGATGACGCGGTGGATCACGTGTTTAGACACATGCTATTGTTTACATTATGTGATGTGACTAACCCCCATTCCCTGTTCTACTGATGGGTGATATGTGACGTTTACCTATGTATGTCTAAATGAACTGTACTCATACAGCCTGGTAAAACATTTAACAGGCCTTTTTGAAGCCCCCGCTCTAATCCATCTGGATGCCCTGGGGGCGTATCTCTACTTTGCAGCGTCTCTCTGAAGGAAGCGATGACGTGGCGGATCACGTGTTTGATCACGTGGTGCTGTTTGCACCACGTGATGTGGTCCAAGCCTCGCTCTCGCATACACAACCCGGAAATGCGATGCACGCACCGGGTTTATGGATTCTGTATGACAGAGAGACGCCGGGACACGTGCAACCCAGCGGGAATGATCCTCCTAAAAGGGTGGTGAGTGTGTATTTGTGATTCCTTAATCGCACCTGATTGGAAGTCGTTTGGATTGGCTGTACGGGCCCTGACCATACATTTATAGGTCATCACTTATGGGGCTAGCGGTTTGCAGCATTTTGTGTATGGACCTTGCAGGTGCCACACCAATTTTGGCCCACTATATCTTTCATGCTTGGTCCCCTGAGGAGTCACTAATTGTGACAAAACGCGTCGGAAGGCATGTGGGGCATCTGTGTACGAGGGCATAGGTTCAGATGTAGACCGTCCTTGTAAGGACGGGAGTCAAAGGGGTTTAGGGGAAGTTACATCAAGCCCGGAACTTAAGCCCCGCTGTGACCCCTCCAATAAGGATTTGCTGTTGTAAAGCATTGGAAAATCATCTAAATGGGTGAGATCTTTCCTTATCATTGCTTTGTCTGTGTGTGGAATATTAGTTAAAGGGGTTGAAGTTGTATCCTGCTGTATGTGTCTGTGGGTTTTGGTATATCCAATATTCCCCTTACATTATATGTTGGTAGTAGGACCACTGTCCTTAAATCGCTTGTACTACTGTGTATATTGACAGCTTGATTCCAATTTCCCCCCCACACACATGGTTGCTATCCCCTAATGGTTTTGTCCAAAGGTACCCTGACACGGTGTGGGAACATATGCCTTTGGCTACCCGCAGGGTGATCCTGAGTGTATTTTTCAATATTGTACCTTTTAATGAATAAGATTAAAAGTTAAGTTTTATACTATTTATTTATTTCCTCACTGGTGCTTTTTCACTATTCTGAATTGTGAGTATTGTCATTGTAGAAACACCAACTGGTGGTTCTCTTGCTATTTTCTTCCAGGTCTGAACTTTGCATCGGGGCCCATCAAACTCTAGTTATACCACTGCCTCCATGTATAATACACCCCTATAGTCCATGTATAAGGTGTTCTTCATGTTTATTATGTAGCCCCATAGACCTCCATATATAATGCAGCCCCCCAGACCTCCATGTATAATGCAGCACCCCCAGGCCTCCATGTATAACTAGACCTCCATGTATAATAATGCAGCTAGCCTCCCCAGGCCTTCATGTATAATAATGCAGCCAGCCTCCCCAGGCCTCCATGTATAATAATGCAACCAGCCTTCCCAAGCCTCCATGTATAATAATGCAGTTAGCCTCCCCAGGCCTCCATGTATAATAATATAGCCAGCCTCCCCAGGCCCCCATGTTTAATAATGCAGCCAGCCTCTCCAGGCCGCCATGTATAAAATAGCAGCCAGCCTCCCCAGGCCTCCATGTGTAATAATTCAGCCAGCCTCCCCAGGCCTCCATGTATAATAATGCAACCAGCCTCTCCAGGCCACCATGTATAATAATGCAGCCAGCCTCCCCAGGCCTCCCTGTATAATAATGCAGCCAGTCTCCCCAGGCCTCCCTGTATAATAATGCAGCCAGCCACTGCAGGCCTCCATGTATAATAATGCAGCTAGCCTCCGCATGCCTCCATATATAATAATACAGCCAGCTTCCCCAGGACTCCATGTATAATAATACAGCCAGCCTTCCCAAGGCCCCATGTATAATTCAGCCAGGCTCCCCAGGCCTCCCATGTATAATAATTCAGCCAGGCTCCCCAAGCCTCACATGTATAATAATTCAGCCAGGCTTCCCAGGCCTCCCATGTATAATAATTCAGCCAGGCTCCCCAGGCCTCCATGTATAATAATGCAGCTAGCCTCCCCAGGCCTCCATGTATAATAATGCAGCTAGCCTCCCCAGGCCTCCATGTATAATAATTCAGCTAGCCTCCCCAGGCCTCCATGTATAATAATGCAGCCAGCCTCCCCAGGCCTCCATTTATAATAATGCAGCCTGGACGAAGGCGTGTGCCGAAACACGTGTAGGGCGTCCTGTGTACCCGGCTCCATTCTTGCCTGCCATAATCCTGCTGTCACGCTTAGGTAAATGCTTGCATAAGCTCCTTGGATACAGTGGTTGTCTCTTATGGGAAGCAGTTCATAGACTCTTGCCCCTCTTGGGTTTAAACAAATTAGCTGGACCAATCACTGAGCTAGGAATAAATAAAAAGACATAAAACGTAGCTTTTACTTCATAGACATATAAAATATGAACAGTGGTTCATAAGTGAGTTAAAACCAGGGTAACAGTAGTCCAATTATGTGGACAACAGATGGGCCTATAGGTAAAGAGTATAGAGACGCAAACAATACGGACTGCCTCAGCTGGCTTGAAATCAAATGGACGGTCGTGCCATCATAAATACTATATCCAACTGGACAAGAAAAATCATATACACACAATACAGTTTATCACATTGAGAACCCCAGTCATGGGAGAATATTCCTGTGTATATTATAGGCAGATACTCAGATACTGAGGAGTTGTGGATAGAAAATATTCCTCTCTGATAGGGAATGGTCTTACCACATCCCGAAGTCATAGGCGGGCATTATGCAGGTTACCGGCTCAATAAGGGGGGCTGTCACTTAGCACATCAGATCCCATACGGCCAAATAACCCATATCAGGCAAAATCAAAAGTTCCCACTCCCAACGTTTCAAACTGGATCATCAGGGGAGTCCAAGTGGGATATCAGCAGTGGATGTCACTAGGCATCAGTACAGTACAGGAACACGTAGGGGTCAGTATAACCTGTCAAAGATTGAAATGCTCAGTCTACAAGGTTTGGAAAAGGACTCCAGAATCACCATTAAGCCCTCTGATAAGGGGGGCAACGTGGTGATACTGGACTCTAAGGATTATAAAAACATTTGTCTTGGTATCCTCAATGATGAGGCATGTTATGCCAGACTTGATTCAAGTCCAATTTTCAGATTTAAAAACGAATTAAGGAACATGCTGGATGAAGCCCTTGATTTGAATATCATAGACAAAAATGAGTTTGATTACCTATTACCTGCCTTTCCAGTAATGGCAACGTTCTATATTTTGCCAAAAATACACAAGGGGTGTAACCCCTTGAGAGGCCGCCCTATTGTGTCAGGTATTGGTAGTATAACAGAGAAACTGAGCGTTTATGTAGACAGGATTTTAAGACCCTTCGTGCTCTCCCTCAACTCATATCTGAGAGACACCACCGACTTCCTACGTAGAATTGACGACATCTTTCTCGAGGAAGGCATGCTACTGTGTAGTATTGACGTGGAGGCACTGTACTCGTCCATCCCCCATGAGGCTGGTGTGGAGGCAGTGAGGTATTTCCTCAGTACTAGAGGGAACCAATATATGCAGCATAATAACTTTGTCATCAAGGCCCTCACCTTTTGTCTAACCAGGAACGTTTTCACCTTTGATGGGAGGTTCTTCCATCAGCTCAGGGGGACTGCGATGGGGACGTGCTGTGCCCCATCGTATGCTAACCTTCTCCTGGGCTGGTGGGAGGGGAAGGTGGTCTTTGGTGGCCTGATGGATACCGAGGACGTCGTCTTGTGGACTAGATACATAGACGACGTCTTTGTTATCTGGAAGGGCTCGGAGGTGGATTTCCACGCGTTTATGACTAAATTGAACAATAACAACATAGGCCTACGCTTCACTAGTGAAGTAGGTGGAGATAATTTGGCGTTCCTCGACGTTTTGGTCGAAAAAGGACCAGAGGGCCGTCTAAGAACAACAACATATAGAAAGGCCACCTCCTCCAACTCCCTGTTAAAATGGGAGAGTGCCCATCCTGGCTCCCTGAAAAGGGGGATCCCCAAGGGACAATTTACAAGGATGCGGAGAAATTGTTCAGATGATGCCACCTTTGAAACACAGTCAGTGGACCTGATGGGACGCTTGAGAGAGAGGGGCTATCCGGAGCGGGTCATCATGGAGGTGTACAAATCCACGTGCAGTTTGGATCGCAGTGGCTTACTAAATTCTAACTGCCAAAATGTCACCACCCCGGACACCTTGAGGTTTATCACAAAATTTAATAATGGTGCAGTGTACCTAAGGAGAATACTGTCTAAATACTGGCCCATACTACATATGGACCCTACAATTGACAAACATCTTTCGGGTCACCCATCTGTCACCTTTAGAAAGGCGAGATCTTTGAGTGACAGATTGGTTCATAGCCACTTTCAAGACAACAAATCAGCCATGAAAAAGAGTGATGTTAAAGGCTGTTTTAAGTGCTATGACTGTATCAATTGCAAGTATGTGGAGGAAGGAAAAGAATTTAAAAACTCAAAAGGCAGTAAAGTATACTCTTTGAGGCCATTTATAACATGTAAATCAAAGGGGGTGGTGTACAAGGTAAGCTGTGGTTGCGGTAAGCTTTATGTGGGAAAGACCATCAGGGAGCTGAGGCGCAGAGTACGGGAGCATAAGAATGATATCATCAACAAAAACGATACACCAGTGGCAAGACACTTTAGCGCTTCCCATAATGGTGATCTGGGAAGCTTTAGGGTAATGGGTATTGATTTGATCCACCCTCCCCCGCGTGGTGGAAACTGCAACAAGATCATCCTCCAGAAGGAATGCTTCTGGATTTACACCCTGGATACTATGGTGCCGATGGGATTAAATGAATCCCTCTCATTCACCTCTTTCCTAGGAGCACCTTAGGATTAGGGTCCCAATAGGAGGGAAAGTCGACGCCCAAGTGGGGGCACCATGGACGTATGGACTGGTAGGGTGCCGACCCCCACATGTTAGGTAGGATGCAACCATCTTTGTAGGGTCAGTGTCTAGTATGCACCTTAGATTCCTGGTCCACCGACCCTGCCTTTCTTGGGAACCTTGCTTTTATTTTGATGATCTTGCCTTGTTTCCCTCCCCACCCCTTGGTGATTTACCCGGGGTCATTGCCCCTCCTGCCCTGATGGTCGCCTACTGTGGATTGGCCCTCTCTCCTCGGGTCCCATCGGAACACTGACCCTTTATTGATCCTGTGTTTCTATAGTGTTTTAAATAGGCTCTCTATTTTTAAATAAGCTCTCTTTTTCAATCCCTATCTCCTTTTACATTATTGTCTTTGTTTTTCCACATCTCTGTGGTTGCACCAGCCTAGTGCTCTTTTAGTACATTACAAACCTGACCTGTGATATTGCTTATATACCGGCATTTCTTTTTTGACTTGTACCTTATGCCAGATAACTATAATCGCGGCCACTATATTTGGAACCGAGGTTGCTATGGCAGCGTTAATGGGTGTCTCCATGTTATGGAGCTGCTTGCGTTCCACTCACCCGGATGTGATGACATCGGGTGAGGACGGTCACGTCTTCCAAGCGACGCTGCCTTTGATGACGCGCAACTTCCGGCCCGGAGGCATTCTGGGAGCTCGCGTCACGCTAATTCAACCATTCCGCGCATGCGCCGTGCTATATTTGGAGCGTCACTCCAGATGCCAAGCGCGGCAAGCTTGAATTAGGTTTGATACACGCCTGGATGCGGTGAGTTAATATAAACATGGGGCACGATAAATGCGGCCTGATTGGCAGTTCCCTGGGCTTTTTACTGATATTTGCTTATTGATATTATAGTGATTCGGGCACCTGTGGAGGGTCATGTGAAAGCGATGCCTAGTGACGTCCACTGCTGATATCCCACTTGGACTCACCTGATGATCCAGTTTGAAACGTTGGGAGTGGGAACTTTTGATTTTGCCTGATATGGGTTATATGGCCGTATGGTATCTGATGTGCTGAGTGACAGCCCCCCTTATTGAGCCGGTAACCTGCATAATGCCCGCCTATGACTTCGGGATGTGGTAAGACCATTCCCTATCAGAGAGGAATATTTTCTATCCACAATTCCTCAGTATCTTAGTATCTGCCTATAACACACACAGGAATATTCTCCCATGACTGGGGTTCTCAATGTGATAAACTGTATTGTGTGTATATGATTTTTCTTGTCCAGTTGGATATAGTATTTATGATGGCATGACCGTCCATTTGATTTCAAGCCAGCTGAGGCAGTCCGTATTGTTTGGGTCTCTATACTCTTTACCTATAGGCCCATCTGTTGTCCACATAATTGGACTACTGTTACCCTGGTTTTAACTCACTTATGAACCACTGTTCATATTTTATATGTCTATGAAGTAAAAGCTACGTTTTATGTCTTTTTATTTATTCCTAGCTCAGTGATTGGTCCAGCTAATTTGTTTGATACTTTTGTGGATCTTCTTATGGTATATTGCTACTTATCCCTCTTGGGTTTAGCAGTCTCCACTATAGAGGGTCTCTATATATAGCATCTTGCTTCAAATGGAAGTATCTGACTATTTGAATTTATAATGTGTGCATAGTGGTTTTGTATTGCCACATGGTTGCAACTGTATTTTATAGTATTATATCTATGCATCACTTATAGTCAATTGGCCCCTTGGATACTATCCTATTTTTGATCCATCATCCATTGGAATTTTTAATAGCTATGTTTATCCTGTAATGACATATTATATTACTATTTTATATCTATAGTGACTGTGGTAAATTGATGCATCTTTGAATGCACCCGGGTATATTTGTATCTCTGTTTATGGTGTTTTAACCCCTCACTTAACCAATAAAATTAAGTATTCACTTATTGGACTTTTTGATCGTGTTTTTCTCTTTTTGGTCTACAATCAGTTGTGTGACTGATGCAACGGATGCGTTGCAGATCGTGCCACAACTGATGTGACTGATGCTGCAAAAAACGGATCCATTGTTTTTTTTTCTTACTGTTTAACCTGATCGTTCACAAAAGCCGCCAGAACCTGATCGCTCGTGCCGCTGGAACTGAATTTACAGTCAATCATGGTTGTTTACTGTGCGCATACTCACAGTAAAAAAACGACAAAAAACATTACATTCTGCGCTCCTACCGCCTGACGGTCAGTCATTAAACAACTGATTTGTCACGCGGCGGATGCAACGCAGGGCCATCAGTCACAATCTGTCGCTAATAGAAGTCTATGGGGAAAAATGGATTCCTACAAAATATTTTGCAGGATATCGTAACTCCTCAAGGCAACAGATTGTGGCCGATGCAAAACAATAGAAGTGGGAACTTAGCCTTAACTGCGACAGAATAAAAAAAAAATCCAAAAAATCACATGGTATGATTTTCAAATAATTAAATTGCATTTTATTGCATGAAATAAGTATTTGATCAGGGAATAAAATTGTAGACTTGCACAACGCAGGGATGGACTACAGGACAATAGGCAAGCAGCTTGGTGAGAACACAACAACTGTTGGTGCAATATAAGAGAATTGAAGAAACACAAGAAGACTGTCAATTCTACTGAATCTGGGGTTCCATGCAAGATCTTATCTCATGCAATAATGTTGATTCTGAGAAAGGTCAGAAATCAGCTCAGAATTAACCAAGAGGACCTGGTCTGTGAAGGCTGACCGGGGTGTGGACACACAGGCACATAGTAACCAGGTCTCCCACATTTACCTTTGAAGGGACCCCTGGGGAATCCAGGAGGAGGCGTGGCCTCCATCTCCACTCAATGGGTGTGGTAGAGAGGCTGGGTGCTAAGTTGCAGAGGCAGGCACAGAGGGGAGGGAGTAGTGAGCCGAGTCAGTTAGTGAAGCTCAGGGAGAGAAAGTAGTCACAGAGAGAGAACCTGCAGGTTGTCACTAGTCAGACACCGCTGGTGCAGTGGTTGCTGGTGGGGGAGTAAGGGCTACCTGGTAGTGCCGCCCGAAAACCACCTGAGGCCGAAGAGCAGAGAGATGGCTGAGTACGGGGACTGCCAGTAGACCCTGCCTGCACGGGGTTACAGGTCCCCAGAGCAGGGGCCCATTCAGTTGGCCTGCTCAACCTGCTGGTGAGTGAAAACTGTGGAAAAAGAAAGCGCAATAGGGTCTTACCCCAATATATATAGGGTGAAGCAAAGAATAATCCTACTCACCAATTCGGGTTGTGACAGTCACAACACCTATAGTAGCATGTAACACCAAGTCCCGGCAGCGGTCCCCAAGAGGCAGATAACAGAGAGTAGTAGAGAATGGGTTTCACAGCCGCGCCAAAAGACTACTGGATTCTTCTCAGATTAATGTTTCTTTTATTTCATAACAGGTCAAGTCTACGCGTTTCAGGAGAACACAGCTCCCTTCTTCAGGACAAACCAGCAAAGAATCATCAAATCTCATTGAGATTTGATGATTCTTTGCTGGTTTGTCCTGAAGAAGGGAGCTGTGTTCTCCTGAAACGCGTAGACTTGACCTGTTATGAAATAAAAGAAACATTAATCTGAGAAGAATCCAGTAGTCTTTTGGCGCGGCTGTGAAACCCATTCTCTACTACTCTCTGTTATCAACCTGCTGGTGAGGGCACTTCATGCCCTTCACCTCACCACCACAGAGTCCGCAGCCACGTAGCAACGAGAGGGCCCATAGGTGACAAGAGGCAAGCAGCTGGCGTTACCTGGTCCAGGCTACAAGCAAACGGGCCGAAAAGGGGAGAACAGGTGGAAGCAACTTCCCTGGGTGACCCCGTAGGACTACAAGTCTGGGTCACCACAAAAACAAGAGGGCTAGGAAGGCGAGTCAGCAGCCACCCCTAAGTCAGCCTGAAGGAGCCTGGTTCCCCGCTTGGAGCATCACAGCATCGCCCGGGTTAACTCACCCCTGCCACCTGAAGTGAGTAAAAACCCTGAAAGACTCTGCTGTTTGTGTGTGAGTTCTTCTGTGACCTGTGGTACTACACACTTACACTAGCCTCACTCTCGGGAGGCTACAACATCTGACTGCAGCTAACATCAGCCCCAGGCGTCCCCTAAACTGCAGTGGCGGTCAACCCCCCTGACCGCAAATACCGAGAGTGGCGTCACGAATTCCCCATTGAAGTTAACCTACCTGTGACCAGAAGAAGATCCCAACACGTGGAGTCCCTGAAGGTAATGCAGACGGCGGGGCTCCACAGTAGGAAAACATGCAAAATAGGCAGTGTACCAAATACTTATTTTCACTGTCATATACAAAGCGAAGATGGACATATTGTATGTATGAATTAAACATATATATTTAAATCTAGGTAGACATGTGTTGATGCATGGCACATGGTTCAGTGTTTTTAATGTATACGTTTGATGCATATGGCTACAGGCATATAATTGTACAGCTTGCCTTAGCTACATGCGGATGGGTGGAAAAATTACTTAATAACTATGACATTTTTTTCTCTCATACAGAAACTGTACGTTGTACAACTGCAGCACATTTGGCACTAACAGTCCCTAAAAACGTCTCTTTCTATCCAAGCAACCATGAACGTTATCTAGAAGGAAACATAGATGTCTGGTGGATTGTGCATGATGGTGGCATGCTGATGCTGCTGCCCTTCTTACTAAAACAACATAAGGTAATAACATTTTCAAGATTTTTTTCCATGACAAATTCCACATTATACAATTTTGTTTTTATTTCAAGGCTAAGATTGGCACATTTTAAAAATGAATGTCAGCTTTTTATTGGAACAGAAATCTATGCAGATTTTCACAAGTCAGTTTACAAGAAACATAATGTAAAGTAGACATGCTTTTGAGCACATAGTTATTGGAAACTTGACATCAGTTTAATGCTGACCGAACAACAGGTAGAATGAACCAGTTATAGACTGCACTTATACAGCCTTGTCCACTTTAATCTGAAACACGTCTTTTTTTCAGAGTAAACATACCTTAAAAAGCTAATGCAGAAGTATATGTCTTAGATGACTAAAGTGGGGAACTTCCCTGGCTGCCTTCTCACCATTTAGCTATAGTTGGCTGACCAGTAGGTCACTAGCACCTTTGACCCTCCTCAAAGCTTCAGTTGATCGGCAGAGTACGATTATATACAGTATATACTAGATGGTGGCCCGATTCTAACGCATCTGGTATTCTAGAATTTATTGTGTAGTTAATGTATGATTAACTGCTTTTCCACTGTCCGCCGGCTGCTCTCTCCTGTCCGGCGTCCGCTCCGCTTTTTCACTGTGGCCGGCGGTGAGTTGCAGGCTGTGTCATTGGGAGGTGTGGGTTGGCCTGGTATGTGGGCTGATGCTGTGATGTGGCTCCATGCTGGTATGTGCCCCCATCGTGGTGTAGCCACCATCCTGACATGTGCCCCTATCGTGATATAGGTAGGATCCTTGTGTATGCAGCATCCTGGTCTGTGTCCCATCCGGGTATAGTTTCCATCCTTGTATCGCCCCCATTCTGGTATGTGGGTTGATGCTGGTATGTGGCCCCATTCTGGTATGTGGCCCCATCGTGGTATAGGCAAGATCCTTGTGTATGCAGCATCCTGGTCTGTGTCCCATCCTGGTATAGTCTCCATCCTTGTATGACTCCCATCCTGGTATGTGGGTGTCTGTGTAGGGCAGTGTTTGTGCTGCGCAGTGTGTGTGTATTGCGTTCTGTGTGTTGCGGTGCCTATGTGGGGCAATGTGGGTGTGTGTGTGTTGTGGGGGGTTGCGGTGTGAGTGTATTTGTGTGTGTGGGGGCGTGTGATTGTGGAGCGATGTGTGTGTGCGGGGGTGTTTGTGTGCGGCAGTGTGCGTGTGCACTCGTGTGTGGGTGGTTGTGTGTGTGTCGCGTTTGATATGACCGTGTGTGTGTGTGTGTGTGTGTGTGTGTGTGTGCACGGCGGTGTGTGTGCGTGTGGTTTGTGTGTGCCGGTGTGTTTGTGTTGGGCTGTGTGGGAGTTGTGGTTTGTGTGTGTGTGTGTGTGTAGCTTCATTTCCCGCTGGCCATGAATAGTAATGATTGGCTCATGCAGCTCTCCCAGTAACCATGGATGAATGCAGGGGAAGCACATGGCTACTTAAATATTAACACTTCAGTGAATGTTAAGTAGCCGCTCATGAATAGTAATGAGCGGCTCGTTAACATTCACAGCAGCATTAATATTTAAGTAACCATGTGCTTCCCCTACATTTATCGTAGCCAATTATTTACTCATCATTTCTCTAGAATGGACCCCCACGCTTTTCTTACTCTGTGGTTTGGGCTGCTCCATATAGATTGAGATTGATTTCCTGCTTATGTATATTGGCGATCGTTTGCTCCTCTGTGCTAATTCCACGCCTCCCTCCCTTTCATTTTTTTGCATTTAACTTTTTGTACATAACCTCCTTTTATGCTCCCATTGGTTCATCAATAACGCTTGATTATTTGTCTTTTCCATTCAGGATAAATGGTGACTTTTTCAAAACATGTGCAGAGGTACAGGAGGGAAGAATATGGGTAGAAAAATTTTTTTTTGCTACATACACATAGATGCCTCCCTCCTCTGCAACTTTTGGATCTCCACTTCTCCTGCATGGATTCACTTACCGCCCCTGCATCAGTGTGATACAGCAATCCCCGGATGTTTCTGTGCGCACGCGTGGTCCGCGCTGCCTTTCCCTTGTGTGTCAACACCACCGTCTATACGTCGCGCGCCTGCGCGGGAGCCATGGAGACGTGTCCTTGCTCCCGTGCATGCGCCGGGTGACGTGACGATGGGTTGACCCTGGAGTTGGGCTGCGGCCGTCCGCGCGTGCTCCGATATGTCACTTCCGGGTCCAATCTGACAGCAGCGGCGACTATTTAAAACCCAGCACCCGATGGGCACATACCACAGCACCTCTCCCCTGAAGAAGATAAGAAAATCGCTATTTGAAACGTACGTTGGGCTGGTCTGAGGCTTGTTTGAGACTGTTCTTACCATCGTTATCAGAGTTATTTCCTCTGACCTCTTGGCATTCCCCTTATCCCCATGGGATCCTCCCATATTGATTTTTTTGGGCAATCTGCAATATATATCGGTGTCAGTACCTGTATGTCACTGAACTGATCCCTGACTGAGCTTTATCTCGGTGTAATTGATCTAAATGTATATTTTCATGTTTGTACAGATACGTATGTACAGACACCCCTGGATAGGGGAATCACATGGTATTGTTTGTCATATTATGTCTCTGATTTTATTCAATTTTAACTCATAAATGAACGGTCACCTGTGTCATAATAAACTTGATTACCTTGTGTTTACACTCTAAAAGCTTTTGTTCTCCTCTATGATCAGAAGCACCTAGCCTATTATCCTCATATAACCCATATATTTTTTTTGGTGGTCCCATGTTATAGAATCTTTGTTTTTATGAGAGAAGGAATATACCTAACTATGAGTACCTAAATATTGTATTCCATGTGTGTGTATGTATATATATATATATATATATATATATATATATATATGTATATTTATATATATATATATATATATATATATATATATATGTGTGTGTGTGTGTATCTATATATATATATATATATATATATATATATATAGATATATATATAGATATATCTATATATATAATTGCCTTATTCTGTCTGTCTGTCTGTCTTGCTCCAAAATTGTGTCCTTACGGTGACACAAAGCTGATTGGCCGCTGGGCTCGCCATAGCCCCGCCCCCCGCACGGATTGGCCGCTCGCCTCGGCTCCGCCCCCCCACAGATTGGTCGCTCGCCTCGGCCTGGCCCCGCCCTCCGTATGGATTGGCCGCTCGCCCCGGCCCTCCGCACGCATCGCCAGACATAACCTTGCGATGCTGGGATCGTGACGGAGCCGGTGAACGCTGGTAACCATTATACACATCGGGTAACTAAGGTCCCTTGGTTACCCGATGTGTATCATAGTTACCAGTGTACACCGGCTCCGTTACGATCCCAGCAGCGCCAGACATAACCTTGCGATGCTGGGATCGTGACGGAGCCGGTGAACGCTGGTAACCATTATACACATCGGGTAACTAAGGTCCCTTGGTTACCCGATGTATATCATAGTTACCAGCGTACACCGGCTCCCGGTATACATGTGCAGGGAGCCGGCATTATACTCCTCTCCCCCCAGGACTACTCCTCCTATTATAGTCCTCCTATTATACTCCTCTCTGAGTATAATAGGAGAACTATTACTGCATGGGGGATGGAGCACGATGGGGTGCGCAGCATGGGGGATGTAGCAGGATGGGGGGTGCGCAGCATGGGGGATGTAGCACGATGGGGAGTGCGTAGCATGGGGGATGGAGCACGATGGGGAGTGTGCAGCATGAGGGATGGAGCACGATGGAGGGTATGCATATATATGTGTGTATATATATATATATATATATATATATAATGTATGTATGTGTGTGTGTATATATGTATATCTATCTCTCTGATGAACCTCTTCTGAGAGGTGAAACGCGTTGGATTTTTGTTTTTTTTCTTGATGTTATCTTGCTCCCCAATTCCTTTGGGGATGCTCAAATCTGATATGTGACTCAGTGTGATCGATGACTATGTATCATAGACTGATCTGACTGACAGACCTGTGACAATATTGTCCATGTCCGACTATTGTAATATCAACTGGTTTGAATGTTTTTTGAGGGTGATTCTCTGGTAGTGGTAACTTGTGTCTAATTTGGTTATGGAGATATTAGCATAAGTTAATCAGTATTGTGGTATAATTATCCTTATCCCGATAGATCACCTACTGGTTCACTTGCAACCAGCTGGCCCCTTTCCTTCTTGGATAGTGGACGTTCTCTCCGCATTGTTTGTTATTGGGAGTTTTTTTTTCATTTTTTACTTTTTAACTTTATGCCTCAATAAAATATGTATTTTAGGAGTAAATTTCTTGTCTGTGAATAATTTTTGGGGTTTTAATGATAGGTAGTTGAGAGAGATAAGAAAGCAATAGTGTAGAATAGGGATGTTAAGTATAGGGAAAGCTGTATGCCACAAATCGGCATTTAATGATAGAAATAAGGAGAGGTACTTGTCAGTGCCTACTAAAGAGTTGCCAGTGAAAGCTCTAAATTGCTATCGCTAGTCACTACTGCCTGCTCCCAAATGGCCAGTCAATCACATTTCTGTTAATTTGCTTGTGAACTAGGTAAAAATGGCTTGTCAGTTTTTATTACTTGCTCAAAATTACTCAGTCAATCACATTTTTAGGTATTGTTAGTTGTGCTTGTTGTCAATTTGCTGGTGAACTAGGTAAAAAGATCTTATCAGCTTTCATTGCCTGCTCAAAATTACGCAATCAATCACATTTCTAGGTATTGTTAGTTAGTAGTGCCTGTTGTCAATTTGCTAGTGAACTAGGCAAAAAGGTCATGGCAGTTTTCATTGCCTGCTCAAAATTACGCAGGAAAGCATCTGCATCGGTGCCCAAAATCTTTGTCAGTTAGATCCTGACCAGCACGACGTCAACTGACAACCCCTGGGGGTGGAGGTGATGATGATGAGACTCAGATACCTGAGGCGCATGTATACTGTTATGTAATGTCAGGTCAGGAAGAGAAGGAGTGGAGCAACATAGATCCTGACGTTAAAGTTGTAGATCCCACTTGGTATGAACCTAAAGGCACGTAGCTGTGTGGCACCGTCGAGGAGGAGAGGGAGGAGGAAGCTGAAGAGGTTACGATGGCAATTCGCATACAAACAAGTTGTGATGCAACCATCAGAAGCACTGCATCCTCAGCCATAACTCTGGCTGTGGCCAGCAGCTGTCGTGGGTCTGCAGTTTGCAGGAAGGGTTGCCTAGCCTGGGCCTTTTTTGAGACCACGGAGGATGACCCAACTTTTGTGATCTGCCAATATTATAAACTATGACTCAGTAGAGACAAAAATTCAAATAATTTGACAACTACATGCATGAACCAGCACATATGAAAGCAACATGCATTACTGTAGGAATTTTACCACTCTAAAACGCAGACTACCGGGCCTACCCTATTACCAGCCACCAAATCAACCACGTCTGCTTCTTCTTACTCCTCCTGCATTACCGTTGAAACTATTCTCACACAGGTCTCCAACCGCATAACATCCTCATGTTTACTGTCGGGATGAGTGAGAGCCCCTCAGCTGTTACGGAAGTGACCGTACCTGGAGTTTTTGACCTATGTGAGATGCTAAGGCCACATCCTGTGTGTTGCGTGGACCATACCTCCCTGCTGTGCAAACAAAATGGGGAAATGGGGGAGCAATTCATGCCACTGTCCTGTTGTCTGCCTGAAAGGTTTTCAATCTCAAGACTTCAAGATGGGTCTCCAAATTGTCTTTTGTCTGTATTGCCAGAGTTCTGGGAGCAAGAAGCCTACGCATGTCACTCACTTCATCTCTTGATTTTTAAAATGAAAATGTCAGCCCAAATCCTGTGTGTTGCATGGACCATAGTTCCCTGGTGTGCAAACACACCATGGGGAAATAAGGGGGGCAATTGATGCCACTGTCCTGCTGTCTGCCTGAATGGTTTTTAAATATCAAGACTCCAAGATGGGTCTCAAAGTTGTGTCTTGCCTGTAGTGCCAGGGTTCTGGAAGATTCCTATGCCTGTCACTTATACATCACTTTATCTTTAAAATTAAAATGTCAGGACACATCATGGAAGCATCCGACACGTGAGCGCTTTTTTAATGCCATATCGGTAACATGTCTGTATTTTAGAATTCGACTACTGGGTTGTCACTCTGTTAGATCCACGATACAAGAGTAAATTTAGCAAAATGTTATCCCCCTTGGAAAGGGATGCATGGATGCGGGGATATCAAAACAAGCATGTAGACCATTTTAACAGTAGTTTTCCACAAGACCACAGTGAGGCACACAGCATGTATTGTAGAATTCCAACCACTGGAACGTTGGGTCGAGAACGCAGAAATATTAGCAGCAGTTCAAGTGGCAGACTCAATTTCTGCGAGGTTTGGCACAAAGTTTTTAGACCAACGCATGCATGAACATTGCAAAGTAGAGTAAAGGATTGGAGAGGATGGTGCAGGAGTATATAGAGCTCAATATCGATGCCATAAGGGGGATTGGACCCTTTTGCATTTTGGTCTTCAAAAATGGAAGAGTGGCCTGAGCTTGCCAGTCATGCCTTGGAAGTTTTGGCCTGCCCGGCAACCAGCTTTCTCTCAGAATGTGTCTTCAGCGCTGCTGGAAGTGTATTGATGGATAAGCACATCCGGCTGTCCCCTGAAAGCATAGACCACCTAACTTTCATAAAGATGAACAAGTTGGAGATGTCCAATTACTTTGCCACTCCAGTCCCAGACTGTGCAGACAAGGCGATGTAGTGCCAAAGGTTCTGGGAGAAAGAGGCCTACGCCTGTCTGTCATCTTGCTTTTTTTGGTGACAGTAGAAATGCTGGTATAGGCCTTGTTACAGGGTGGGTCGCACACAGCCATGTTGCATTGTTGACTATTTATAGTCTGTGCCAATTGTTGTCACTTTTCCTGTTGCCTGACCTTTATTTTTGGAAATGTGGAGACTCTAAGTAGGGTCTCCAAATTGTATTTTCTCTGTAGTGCCAGGGTTCTGGAAGCATTAAGCCTACGCCTGTCACTCCTGGAGATAAGGTATGCACACCAGTGACCATGCAAGGGGAATAAATGTAATAGCAGTAACTGCTGTGTGAATACTGGCCTGAAAAATACAATAGCTATATGTAAGAATGTAAAAATGACAATGGACTCTGCATTACTGCCATGAAATTAAATGAACCCGACCCCACCCATACCTTGCCGATCCACATTTACATATATATCCTGGGTCTCAGCTTCCCATACACGGTAAGTTTTTTAACTGCATGAGAGGACACACATTAGCTAGGGACCCCAAAAATAAAAGAATACCGTGAAAAGGTTTTGGGGCTCTGTTGCATTGATCAATTCAACAGCTAAATTTCTCTTTATTTAGATTTCATGGCAGTAATGCAGATTCCTTTGTCATTTTTACATATAGCTATTGTATTTTTCAGGCCAGTAGTCACACAGCAGTTACTGCTATTACATGTATTCCCCTTACATAGTCACTGGTGTGCATACCTGCATACCTTTTCTCCATATAGTGAAGGTTTTTTTGCACCCAGTTCAGACTTAGAATGGTGTTTCAAACATTATTTCTTTATTTATATGCCTATCACTCATGCATATTTTGATTTTTAAAATGAAAATGCCAGGCCACATCCTGTGTGTAATAGTCTGATGGAACATCCTATCTTTCTAATGTGAGGTAAAACTGTGGAGAGAAAAAGCGCAATAGGGTCTTACCCGGTATATATCCGGGGAAAATAAAAGGAATGTACTCACCTTAAGGAGTTGTGACAGTCACAACTCCTATGAAAACTTATGTTGTTCGGATGAAATCTGCTGCAGCCCCCGTGGTTGATAACAGAGAACAATAGAGAAGGGGTTTATGCCGCGCTATTCATCAGGAAGGAGAACAGAGAGATGATCAATGTTCCTTTATTGTGGCTTGTGTCTACGCGTTTCAGGAGCTCTGCTCCCTTCATCAGGACATACAGCACAAAAACAACATATCTGTAGTTGATCCAAAAATCCCAGCATAAATACAACTCAGAGAAAAAAAAAAAAGCCCCCAAATAAAAAAAATGGCGGGTTGCAATGACGCATATAGCAGCAGCAACAACATTTTCATATCTAAAAAGCAGAAGAATCAGGATCAAACAATTGGTAACAGTATAAAAACATGCTATAAAATATTTGAGCAAAAATATTTTACAAGATTAAAAAAGGAAAAAATCTGAAAATAAAAGACTTTATGATTAAAACATTGTATGTGTTTTACTTTATTCAGGAACCTGCAACTTTATGGGGTTAATGTGTGAAGGTCGGGACTCTAATTGTATGTGCCACTGGGGAATTACAGGGCAGTGTCTGTGAGAACACCGCTGTAGTAAATCATTAGAAGATAGGGAAATTAGCCCTCCAGGACTGGAGACAAACTCTAGCGCAGCGCCACCTATTGGAAGTAGCGATCCTAAAAGTTAAATGTGGATTTTTAACAATCCTTTACATATAACTTAGGACACGGTGTTTCGGAGTTCTTGCCCCTCGTCAGTGCAAAGTATGGGGTGTCTGATCTGGCTCATGAAAAGCTTTTGTGGGGACCACGGGGGAACACTATTCTCCTTATGGAGACTTTGCAAGCCAGTCTGGCTGCTTTCAAGTAAGGGGACTTATAGCTGCCATGCCCCTCTGCAAAATACTCAAATTGTCTCTCCAGGACTGGAGACAAACTAGGGAAGAGATTTAAAAGACTTTTTCAGTGAATCTTGAGTTAAAATGAGACTTGAGATCTGAGACCCTGAGAGAGACCCCCTGGAGGTCTCCCCCTAACAGTGTGTCAGCACTTTAACAAACTGCGTTTAATCCTTGGGCACCTCGATGAGTGAACGGTTAAAACACTCCCCCCCACTTTCTTCTTAGCATTCTGTAGATGCCTTAAAAGAAACACTTTTTTTGTGCTATATTTTTTTTTTTTTTATTTTTTGTAATTTCTTCAATTTCTGTTTGATTTAATGATTTTATGGAAAAATGTTTTCTATCTCTGTCAGGTTTGGAAAAAGTGCAGAATGAGAATTTTTACTGTAGCACAAATGGATGACAACAGTATCCAAATGAAGAAAGACCTCGCAACCTTCCTTTATCATCTGAGAATAGAAGCGGAGGTTGAAGTAGTTGAAATGGTAAGAGGACAAATGGTTTTCTTTTAAGCTTTGTGTATTACGAAACATTACTGTTTTTGATTTTTTTGCGGAACGTTTTTCTACATATTTAATTTTCAAAACGTATTATAGGCATTCATGCCACTGTAACATTGATGTGTAGAACTTTTAATAAAGTGACTTAAAGAGGATTTTGCTATGGGGTAAAGGCAGTGTGCTATACAGGCAGTAAGATGCTGAATCCAGGCATACCTGTTGTAGAAAGATCGGATGCTTGGCTGATTAAATATTTTTAATCAAAGTTGCAGAAATGCCCTGCACTTTGGTGCAATATGGGCGGGTCTTTGTGAGTCGGGTCCTCGCATTTATTCCTCTTCCTCCGGCGTCCTCTGGCTTGCCCCCTTTTTTGTATTTGAATATCGCCCCGTGCCACCATTGCTATTGTTGGCGACACGTGCGCATTGCCACAATACTCAAGTCTTCATTAAATGGAGTCTGAGTCTGTGCATGCGTGTACTGTGATCTCCAGCGCCGTTTTATTGAACACACTGTGGTGAAGCGTGGGTCGGATCCTCTAGCATGTGTTGCGGGTGTTGGTGGCCGTGCCTGTGTTGGGGTGCTCTAGTGGCAGTGAAAAGCTTGTTGATGTAGGCGTTCAGGGGTTTATGCTGGCGTTACTGTTTTCCCTGTCAGCTAAGTGGTCAATGGTGTGCCCTTTTATATTGGTGCAGAAAAACAGAAGCGTTCAGAGCCATTTTCAATAGTAAAACAGATGGACTTTAATTTGTTCAGCAGTCAAAAAGATTCACAGCTCTAGTTGGTATAACATGTTCAGCTGATACAGCTCCACAGACAGGCAGATAGCAAACAGATACAGAGAAACAGTCACATGTGAGGTGTGATGACAGCGAGTGCGAACAGCGCCCATCTTGTTGTTCAACCTGAACAATAGAGTTGGCTTTCTCTATCCCCTCGTTCTCCAGCAGACCTCATGTCCCTGGTCCCTCTAACCTTCGTATATAGTAGGTTCTCCTGTGTACCCATCTTATTTGTGGGGGACCCATCTCCAGACCAATACTCCTCCTCCATCCAGAGCTTCAGGTTTTGGGTAGACAAGGTCACTGTGCAAACCAGGGCATTCCATCTGCCTAAAGATGTACAAGTCCTAAGAGATCCTACTTGTCATTTTGGGTAAGTCTGTTCCCATACAGCCCACTGCAGCGGGGAGTAAAATATCTTTACACGTTTCTGGCATGTGCACTGGCTGAGCTCCAACTGCCGGTTACGGCAGTTGTTGATAAGACTCCGCCCACCATGCTGTTTTGCCCAGTATCAAGGCCCTTGGGGAGTTTAACTCTTGATGTACTAATGTGCACTGCACACCTTAGGTAAGCAATGTAAAATACTGTTAAGACTGTAAAACACTTTGAGAGTACCCACCTCTGGGGTACCACAAATGTGTTTCCCTCTGACAAGGTCGCCGTTTTATTTTAATGTATTGGTTGGGTGACAACTATTTTTGTCCTGGATCATATTGCTGAAATTGTTTTCTGATTATATAATTGTATGTATTGATCTCTCATTTTGGATTGCCATAGATTCTAAAACTGCAAAGTAGTCCACATCCCTGGAATGAGAATTGGTAAATCTAAGGTTCAAATTATTGTCATTAATGTATTGCATGAATTCCGACATGGTCACTCACATACACTAGAAACCAGACGTTTACATACACTATCTAAAAAGACACATATGCATGTTTTTTCACTATCTGACATGGAAGCAAAAAAAAAACCTGTCCCGTTTTAGGTCATTTAGGATTTCCAAAATAACTTATATTTGCCAAATGCAAGAATAATGAGAGAGAATGTTTCAAGGCATTTTTATTACTTTCTGCAAAGTCAAAAGTTTACATACATTTCATTAGTATTTGGTACCATTGCCTTACACTGTATGATTTGGGGTCAAACGTTTTAGATATCCTTCCACAAGCTTCTCACAATAATTTGTAGGAATTTGGGCCCATTCCTCCTGACAGAACTGTTGTAACTGAGCCATGTTTGTAGGTCACCTTGCTCGCACCTGTCTTCAGCTTTGCCCATACATTTTCAATATAATTGAGATCAGAGCTTTTTGATGGCCACTCCAAAACATTTACTTTGTTATCCTTAAAGTTGTCCAGTTACCAAAACTGATTTTTTGTTTTCTGATAAATCTTGCTATGTGCCTCTCCACACATCTATTATGTTTTTTTCAGCAATATTACCTTTTATTGTGCACTAGCAGCACATCCTCATTGCTGGCTCCAGCTCTGATGGGGTTAATCTCTTCTGACTTCCTGGGTTCAGTTCCCACAACTCTCATAATTCTTTGTGGCTTTAGGGCTGTACCTAAAGTATCTAACACACCCATTGTATCTAACACACCCACTGTGTCTAACACACCCACTCTCCTCTCCACCCAAAGTCTCCTCCCTGCCTCTTCCCTGTGGATGCACTGACAGCAATCACACAGACAGCAGAAGCTCCCAGCTCTGCACAACCAGTGGAAGAAAGCGGCCAGCTTCTGCTTGTTCTCATATAGTTCATAGTGTGTGTGTGCCTGTGTGTGTGTACAGAAATTATGATTATTAGCCAGTGCAACATGTGAAAAAAATAATTGGGGAAAAAAAAAATGAAGGGGTGATGAGATTGCTTTTTTTCCCTCTTGCCTAGTCTGTGTCGTCCGTATCATCCGTGTGGCATGCATTTTGCAGGCTACTTTCACATCAGCGTTTTTTTGCCTGTAGGCAAACAACCGCAAACCGCATATGACCGAAGCCTGTGGATTAAATGTACAGTGCATGCAACCGTTATTTTACCGGATCCTTCTGCAGCGGGACACAGACTTTATCGGCCGGCACTGGAGTCAGCTGACTCCTGATCAAACAGCCCGCACACGCTGCAATAGCTGCAGGTGGGCTCATTCACATGACCGTTCCGTTTGTCCTGGTCAGTTCCTGTTTTTTTTGCGGACCCACGGACAGGACCATCTTTTCAATGTCTTTTGTGTAGGATCGGATGGTACACGGTAGCACTTCCATGTGCATCCGATCCTACAAAAAAAACACATCGGATGCCGTATGTCAGCTCCGTTATTATGGAACATGTCCTATTCTGTTACGTAATAACGAACCATGACTCAATACAAGTCAATGGGTCTGCAAAATTCACGGAAGCAACACAGAAGCACTTCCGTGTGACTTCCGTCGGGTGCCCGTGCAGTCTGTGTCCTGCTCCAGCCCCAGCCTCGCAGCTGCCCGCACAGCAGTGTCAGCAGCCCCCGCACTGCAGTGTCAGCAGCCGCGGGGATGACAAGCACTACCGTCAGGAGGTTAGTAAGTTCATTACCTGCGGTGATGAAGTCCTGCACTCCTGACGTCAGCGGTCGTCACTGCCTTCTATGCCCGCTGCTTGTCACATGACCTCTCGCTGTTGACCCGAGACTGTGACTAGTGGTGACGTCACGGGCCGCTCGCGATACTTGGTTTGTGAAGGCGGAGGTCATTGAACTCAGTGACAACGCTGCTGTCAGGAGTTCAGCGATCATCGCAGGTAATGTACTTCGCTAACCTCCTGACAGCAGCACTCGTCATGCCCTGCAGTGACCTGGGCTGACCTATTGATGTTAGCTCATGTCACTGCACGGGCTCTCCTAGCCAATAGGGAACATTCTGCTCTTCATTGACTAGGACATTGACTATGGTATGGATCGTCATGGCACCCCCTTGGATTACACCAGACTTGGATTTGTTTTTCTTTCTAATAAATTGGTGAAGAGGGAATGTGTTGGGGAGTGTTTTTTCAAATAAAAATGTGTTTGTTGTCTATTATTTTTAATTACTGACTGGGTTGGTGATGTCGCGTATCTGATACACGCCTGACATCACTAACCCCAGGGCTTGATGCCAGGTGACATTACACATCTGGTATCAACCCCATATATTACCCCGTTTGCCACCGCACCAGGGCAACGGGATGAGCTGGGGCGAAGCACCAGGATTGGCGCATCTAATGGATGCGCCACTTCTGGTGCGGCTGCGGCCTGCTATTTTTAGGATGCGGAGTGTCCAATAACTGTGGAGCTCCCTAGTCTGAGAATACCAGACCACAGCTGTCCGCTTTACCTTGGCTGGTGATCCAATTTGGGGGGGACCCTGTGTTTTTTGTTTTAAATTATTTATTTAATTTAAAATAACAGTGTGGGGTGCCCTCTGTTTTGGATTACCAGCCAAGGTGAAGCTGCCAGCTGTGGTTTGCAGGCTGCAGCCGTCTGCTTTACCCTAGCTGGCTACAAAAGATAGGGGGACCGCATGTCATTTTTTTTTATTTATTTATTTATTTTTTGGCTAAATACAAGGCTAAGCACCTTACTGCCACATGAAATTCACAAAAGGGTGCCAGCTTAGAATATGCAGGGAGGTGGGACATTATATATGTCTTTCTCAACTATCTATCTATCTATCCATCCCTCTATTCATTCATTCATTCATCCCTCTATCTCTCTGACTCTATATCTATCTATCCATCTCTATATCTACTCATCCATTTATCTTTCTTGCCGTTTCCGTTTTTTGCGGTCCGCAAAAAAAACGGAAGGCACACGGATGTCTCACGAATGCCACACGGATGCATCCATGAAAAAAAGGACCTTTTTTTGCAGCCCGCAAAAACGGAACAGTCATGTGGATGTAGCCTTAACAGCAGTCACTGCCTGCTGCCGATCACGTGACCGTGTGCGGGCTGTGTGTACAGGAGTTCAGCTGAGTTCAGATCAGCTAACTCAAGTGTCGGCCGATTAGGCTGGGGCCAGACGGGGATTACTGCGATCCCCTAGCATTACACTCGGATCACGCTCAGTACAGCAGAGCTGAGTGTCATGCGTGTGTCCCTGCGACTGAGGTCCGACTGTGCGAACAGTCCTCAGCTGCGGGGGGGCAGTCCGGCACTCAGGAGGGGCGGGCCAGCACTGAGGAGGGGTGGGAGGGATTTCTCTTCCTCTCTCCTCCGTAGTCGGCTATTGCGATTCTCGCTCTGCACTTGCGGTACACCGATGCGATTTTTCTCTCACCCCATACACTTGAATGGGTAAAAGAGAAAGAGTCTTGCATTACAATTGCAGCATGCTGCGATTGTTTTCTCGGTCCAATTAGGGCTGAGAAAATAATCGCTCATGTGTGCTGACACCCAGGCTAATATTGGTCCGAATGGAATGCGATGTTTTATCGCACTCCACTGAAATTACAGCACGCAATCATGGAACTTAACCAAACACTGTAACTGCAGGGAGAGAGTGAGCCAGGATCAGTGGTAACGTCACTCAGGTTAGTGACTGTCACAGCTAGACGTTCAACTGTGACCGCAGGTTACCTTAGTGATGTCACTAGGTGAATCGCATTCATGCCTGTGGATCACCATAGTTTCCTGCAGATCCACTGGAATGAATTCAATTCACCTTGTGACGTCACCAGGTTTCTCTGCACCTAGGCCTCGTGGTCTTTACCGCTGGATCGTGCTGGAGGAAAGTTCGGTGATATAGGTGCTTTTTTCTGTGATGCGATCATGGTGATGACCCAGGGTTGCTATGACCGCGATTGGGCCACGTGCTCACTTTCCCATGACTTGATCGCCAGGTAGAAGTAAGAGATCTCTCTCCCAGACTTCTGACTGCTTTGATCACACTGATCGCAGCATTCAGGGGCTTAAATTGCTGGGAGCGGCTTGGGCATCTCTCTGGGCAGTGAGAACTGAGTCCTGGCTGTAACATCAGCTGGAAAACTGGCAGCAATCGCATGGGTACAGTGCCTAATTCCCCACGATTGCCATGACAAAAAAGCACAAAAAAATAATGAAGTAAAGTATGTGATAAAGCATGATAAAAAAAGCATGAAAAAAGAACATTTTTTCACCAGCTTTTTTCCTGCCAAGACATGCTTTTTTGTGCTGAAAAAGCACTGTAGGCACATAGCCTCAAGGCCGCTTTTTACGCTACGACATTGCTAAAGCGATCTTGGGGTCACGGAATTTGTGACGCACATCCGGCCGCATTAGCGATGTCGTTGCGTGTGACACCTATGAGCGATTTTGAATCATCGCAAAAACGTTCAAAATCGCTCATCGGTGACATGCCCCCCTCATCTCGATTATCGTTGCTTCTGAAGTTACGATGTAGTTCGTCGCTCCTGCGGCAGCACACATCTCTGTGTGACACCGCAGGAACGAGGAACCTCACCTTACCTGCGGCCGGCCGCAATGAGGAAGGAAGGAGGTGGGCGGGATGTCTTTCCCGCTCATCTCCGCCCCTCCACTTCTATTGGGCGTCCGCCTAGTGACGTCGCTATGACGCCGAACGAACCGCCCCCTTAGAAAGGTTCGAAGGTCACAACGACGTCACTAGGCAGGTAAGTAGTTTGACGGGTCCGCGCGATTTTGTGCACCACGGGCAATGATTTGCCCGTGGCGCACAAACAATGGGGGAGGGTGCGCACGCTAACGATATCAGTCACGGTATCGCAGCGTGTAAAGTGGCCTTTAAACAATTGACATGTTGCTTCTTTTTAAAGCAACAAAAAAAAGCAAGGAAAAAAGAAGATTCTCATAGACTTTGCTATGATGATTTTTCCTTGCTTTTATTGATTAAGGGTATGTGCATACGATCAGGACTCGCTGCATCCTGGACACGGCAGGTCCTGAGGCAGCACGAGACTCCTCCGCAGGAGAACTCAGGAGACTGCAGTTGCCTGTGCCCACGATCCGGGTTCGAGGCGCTGCCGTCTCTCATTTGTGTTCTCCCTATGGAGGATGCTTGAGATTCCGCAGCAAACAATCGACATGCTGCGTCTCGGAAAGCTGCACCGCAGGTCAGTGTTTGCTGTGGAGAAAAAAAATAAGCACAGTGGGCATGGGATTTCTAGAAATCCCATCCACTGTGCTTGTATTGTACAACAAAGCGTTTTGGATACAGCTGAAGCATGCTGCTTCCAAAACGCTGTGAACACTGATCGTGGGCACGCACCCTAAACACGGTAAGTTTTTTAACTGCATGAGAGGACACACACAAGCTAGGGACCCCAACGTAGAGAAATACTTTGGCGTAGTGTTGGGGCTCTATTGCATTGATCAATTCAGTAGCTAAATTTCTCTTTATTCATATATTCATGGCAGTAATGCAGATTCCATTTTTCATATTTTCATTCTTACATATAGCTATTGGATTTTTCATGTCAGTAGTCACACAGCAGTTTCTGCTTTTCATATATTCCCCTTACATAGGCACTGGTGTGCATACCTTATCTCCATATAGTTCAGCAAATACGTAGACACCTGTAAAATGAAGAAAATTAAACTAACTGAATAATTACTATATAAATCCAGATGAAATCCAGATTTCATGCAGAATAACTGAAAGAGACAGCATCACATGTCAAAAAAAGATAACCACTTTCTTAATCGAAGTTGTCAGAAATAGTCAAAACATGTGATGCTTTTACCCCCAGTGAGAGCCATTCAAACACTGCAATTGGCTTGCACTGGGTCGAGCTCAGAGTGAACCTAAACGCAGCGATGCTCGATCGAGTGGATTCCATACGTAAAGCACTTGAACGCCAAATTCGAATACTGATTTTTGTCATAAAGTCCGTGTTTGGTACGAACACTGAACGTTTCGGGTTTGCTTATCTCTAGTTGCTAATAACTCTAAGGCTGTGTGCCCACGGGGACATTGTCCTGCGGATATATCCGCAAGACATTCCGCAGGTGCTCCCAGAAATCCGCAACAGAACTTTCTCTGTTTCAATGCTGCGGATGCACAGCGGAATGTCGTGCGGATATGGTGCGGGCATTCTGCATTGAGGATACAGTACCATGGCTTCGGCACTGCATCCTCAATGCAGAACAAGTGCTGCAGTGATCGGGGTGCTCATACTTACCTCCATCATGCAGCACCTCGCTTTCCAAAGGCCGGGTCACTGTTAGGCAGCGTCTGGTTCACTGTGCTGGAGGTGGGCGGGCCTGAACGAGCTCCGGCTGTCACATGACCGGAGCTCGTGCAGGCCCCGCCCACCTCTTCCTTCCTGTACCTGGCTGGATCCACCGCGCTGCTGTACACCAGACGGAGAAGTGACTCGGGTCTCTATCAAAGCAGGTAAGTATATGGGACCCTGCGGAGAAATCCGCAACAATAATTGACATGCTGCAGATTTTTCCGCACGACAATCCGCACGATTTCCGCTGCAGAAAAATCCGCAGCGTGGGCACAGCATTTCCCAAATGCCATAGAAATGGCTGGGGAGTAGCTGTGCTGCAGATTTCTGGAAAATCCGCTGATTTTACGCGAAAAATCCACGGCAAAATCCGCGCATTTTCCGCAGCGTGGGCACATAGCCTAACAGGCAAAATGGAAGAAGAAAAAAAAACATTACAGCCTTTTACATCCTGTGTTCAGTTCACCTTCTGAACTTTGGTGAAAAGTCCTCTTTGAAGTATTACAGATTTAACAATATTTAAAATTTCCATTTTTTTTTTCAGCACAATAGTGATATTTCTGCTTACACTTATGAAAGAACACTAATGATGGAACAACGCTCTCAGATGCTTAGACAAATACATTTGACAAAGACCAAGCGAGACCGTGAGGTAAGTTTGATTACTATGTTCATCCATAAAAAAAAAAAATCCTAGACAAGGCCCATAAAAGAATTTGGACCTCAGATATGACAACTTATTTTATTTTCTCCAGACCAGCTTGCAGAGTAAAATTGGATCCCAGATTAGACCGCTAAATTAATTGATACCACAAACAAATCCTCTAAATTTAAAACCCAGGCCAGACCCCAAAAGAAGTATTTCAAACACTAAAATTCACATTCTCCAGGCCAGACAAAATATTCAGACCACCCCTTCCCCAAAAAAGAAAGAAATTGTATACTTTTATTTACCACTAAAGAGAGATTAAAAGAGATAAGCGAGATAAGGATGGGTAGATATAGTTGGGTGAATTGATATGGAGATAACTAATTCTTTTTAATCTCTTTATTAATGACCTTGTGGATGGGATTGATAGTAAAGTGTGAGTCTTTGCTGATGACACCAAACTATGTAGGATATTAAAAACTGACCTTGATAGTACAATATTACAAAAAGATCTGGATAAGATGTCAGAATGGGCAGATACTTGGCAAATGAGATTTAATGTTGATAAATGTAAAGTAATGCACCTAGAACGGAGTAATCCTATAACTGCGTATACATTAAATGGAAGTAAACTCGGGACTACAGAACAGGAGAAGGACTTGGGTATTCTCATTACAAATAAGCTGAGCAGCAGCACTCAATGTCAGGCAGCAGCTGCTAAAGCAAACAAGATTCTAGGGTGTATAAAAAGAGAGATTAGATCCCGTGATCCCAACGAATTGTTACCCATCTATAAATCACTTGTAAGGCCACATCTGGAATATGGGATCCAGTTTTGGGCTCCACATTTGAAAAAGGACATTCAGAAGTTAGAGTCAGTTCAAAGGCGGGCAACTAGACTAGACTACTACAAAGAAATGGAGGCCGCCCGTATGATCAGAGGTTGGAAAAGTTAGATATGTTTAGCTTAGAAAAAGACGTCTCAGAGGAGATCTCATTTATATGTATAAATACATGTGTGGTCAATATAAAGGACTGGCACATGACTTATTTCTTCCGAAGACAATACTAAGGACCAGGGGGCACTCACTGCGAGTGGAAGAAAAGCGATTCTGACAGCTAAATAGGAAAGGGTTCTTTACAGTTAAAGCAGTCAGACTGTGGAATGCCGACCACAAGAGGTAGTAATGGCAGACACTATAACAGCTTTTATATCAGGGCTGGATGATTTCCTCACTACACACAACATTGTTGGTTATAAATGACTTAGTGACCAAATGTAGAACTGGTGGAGGAAGGGGGAACTGGATGGACCTAGGTCTTTTTTCAACCTTAGTAACTATGTAACTATGTAATTGGGTAGATGAAAAATGAACATATCTGCAACATAAGGATCCATGCAAAGCCTCCAGGGCTGGTGGCAAGGGGCACTAACCAATACATAAAAAAAATAAGAGGCTGCACTGCCAAGCCTGAAAATGCTGCATCATTGTTTTTTTTTTTATTAAATAGATGGAGTTTGATGTCTGAATAGATAAATCGTTTGGGATGTCTGCATAGATAAACTGATTGGGATGTCTGGGTGGATAGACTGATGGTGAGGTCTACCTGGATGAACGGATGGTGTTTGCTAGCAAGCTGGATGAATCGATGGTGTTTGCTAGCAAGCTGGATGAACGGATGGTGTTTGCTAGCAAGCTGGATGAACGGATGGTGTTTGCTAGCAAGCTGGATGAACGGATGGTGTTTGCTAGCAAGCTGGATGAACGGATGGTGTTTGCTAGCTAGATAGATGGTTTGTCAGATGAGGATTGCTAGCCAGATGAACAGAAAAATAGAAATTGCAAGCTAAATACATGGCTGAAAAGAGATTATTAGCTAGATACATGATTAGCTAGAGGTGCTTGGTAGCTGATTTGTTGTTTGATAGGCTTATGGAGATTGCTAGCTAGAAGAGTGTATGAAAAGAAATTATTTGCTAGATACAAGCATAAGTAGAGCTACCTAAATGAATGGAGAGAGATATATATATATGTTTTTGGGTGGCAGTTACCTACAATTACAGAGTTCTTTGTCTGTCGACTTTGGCCGTAAATTTTTTTTTTTCCAAAAAATATATTAGGCGCAGATAAAGGATAGACATTCTATCATTCGCTTGGATAGCTTATATTCTGAAGATGAAGAAGAAATTGAACTGGACCTGGAGCCAGAGAGAGTGCACATGACTTGGACAAAAGAGAAACACACCGCCGAGGCGAGAGGAAAGAATAATTTATCTGAACACTTCAGGGATCTTGCTAACATAAAACCGTAAGTTTGGATGAGAGAGCATGCTAAATGTTTTATTTAAAGTGACTTTCCAGAGCCAGACTGTCATACCACTAATTTTCTTTAAATTCTCCATTAATAACTGACAGGGCCATTTAACCTCTTAAAGATGAAGCCAGTTTTGTACTTAATGACGAGGCCATTTTTTTGCAATACAACCAGTGTCAGTTTATCAGGTTATTATAACTCTGGACCGCTTCGGTGGATCTAGGTGATTCTGAGATTATTTTTTCGTGACACATTGTACTTCATGATAGTGGTAAATTTAGGACAATAATTTTTGCTTTTATTTGTGAAAAAATCGGAAATTTTGATGAAAATTTTAAACATTTCGCAATTTTCAAACGTTTAATTTTTATGCCCTTAAACCAGAGAGTTCTGTCACACAAATTAGTTAATAAATTACATTTCTCACATGTCTACTTTACATCAGCAGAATTTTTTGAACAAAATTTTTTGGGGTTAGGAATAGTGATGAGCGAGTATGCTTGTTACTACTCGGTACTCGCACGAGTATCACTGTACTCGGGCTACTCGGCGGGGACCGAGTAATCTCGCGATACTCGTGCTATACTCGTGGTCTTCATGTTGGCGCTCTTTTTACAGCCATCCCTTATGCAGGGATTGGCTGGCAGACCACTGCAATGCCACAGCCCTGTTGTGGAATTGCAGTGATTGGCCAGCCCGCACAGCGTGACCGTGCCTTTAGCCCGACACTTCCCCGCTCGGCTACGGCCCCTCCCGCACTCCACTCCGCGTGTATATATATATATGCACGCTTACACACACACGCACGTTTTTTTTTTAAATTTACAGTTTTATGGTTTCTACATGCTGCCGGGGGTCATTTCATAAAAATACTCGGGTCTCCCATAGGATAACATTGGGCTCGGTGCTCGGGCCGAGTACACGAGTATTTTGAGATGCTCGGCCCGAGCCTCGAGCTCCTGAGCATTTTAGTACTCGCTCATCACTAGTTAGGAAGTTAGAAGTTCAAAGTTCGTCAGCAATTTAGCATTTTTTCAACAAAATTTACCATACCATTTTGTTAGGACCACATCACATTTGAAGTGACTTTGAGAGGCCTAGGTGACAGAAATAAATCACAAATTTGGCTGAAATATGTTACAGGCACCATGTTGCATTTGTAGGGCCCCTAAGGTACCTAAACAGCAGAAACCTCCCACAAGTGACCCCATTTTAGAAACAAGACCTCTAAAGGATTTTATCTAATAGTATAGTGAACATTTTAAACCCACAAGTACTTCACATAATTTAATATTAGACTGTCCTATTGAAAAACATGTTTATTTAGCACCAAATTTCTCACTTTTTCCAGAGGTAACGCCAAAAAATGGACCCCACTGTTACCCACTTTCATATGAGTGCGGTGATACCCTACATGTAGTCAGAAAGTTCTGTTTGAACAAATGGGAGGGTTTGGAACAGAAGGAGCAATATTTGAATTTTGGAAAGCAAATTTGGCTTAAAAAGATTGCGTGTACATGTTGCATTTGTAGGGCCCCTAAGGTACCTAAACAGCAGAAACCCCCAGAAGTGACCCCATTTTGGAAACTAGACAGCTTAAGGAATTTATCTTGTTGTTTGGTGAGCACCTTGATCCCCCTGGTGCTTTTAAAAAAATAAATTTTTACCACAAAATTGTTACTTCAACCAGTTATTTTTTTTTTCCCACAAGGGTATCAGGATAAAATGCACCACAAGATTTATTGTTCAATTTCTTTTGAGTATGACAGTACCTCATATGTTGTGGAAATCAACTATTTGGGCGCATGGCAGGGCTCAAAGGCGAAGGAGTGCAATTTGACTGCAAAATTGGCTGGAATCATTAGCGAATGCCATGTCACATTTGGAGAGCCTAAACAGTGGAGCTCCCTCACCTGTGACCCCATTCTGGAAACTAGACCCCCTCAAGGATTTTATCTAGGGATATAGTGAGCATTTTGAATCCACAGATACTTCACAGAATTTGATCATTTTAAGTCATCATATTGAAAATTTTATTTTTTTCACAAAAAAGTTGCTTTAGCACAAATTTTCTCAATTTTTCAAGAGGCAACACCAAAATGTGGACCCCATAGTTTATCCAATTTCTTATGAGTGCATGGATACTTCACATGTGGTCAAAAACCTCTGTTTTGGCAAATGGGAAGGCTTGGAATGGCAGGAGCACCATTTGAATTATGAAAAAGTTTAAATAAACTGCGGGCTCCATGTTGCATTTGCAGGGCCCCTAGGGTACCTATACAGCAGAAACCCTCACAATTGACCCCCATTTTGGAAACTGTACCCCTCAAGGACTTTATTCTGGGGTATAATGAGCATTTTTAATCCACATGTACATCGCAAAAAGGTTGCTGTAGCATCAAATTTCTCACTTTAAGGTTATGTGCCCATGATCTGGCGACACCACGTCTAGGATGCAGTGCCAGCCCTCCTGCAGACATGTAAGTGTTGTCAACTGGAGAACGCAGCTGCCCATACCCATGATCACGGTGTGGGCTGCTGTGGACTTTAGCTCTATTCTCCACTCAGAGAACACAATCGTCTCTGCAGCATAAATTGACATGCTGAGGCTCAGGAAGCCATGCTGCAGAGAAAAGAAGTGCAGTGGGCAGGAGATTTCTAAAAATCCTTCCACTGCGCTTGTACAGCACGATACAGCGTTTTGGATGCAGCAAAAACACTGTGTCCAAAACGCTGAAAACCCTAATAGTGGGCACATAGCCTAAAAAGCCAGGATGGATGGTTAAATAGATAGACAAACAAGGTAAAACACATATATAATGTCCCACCCCCTACATATTCTGAGCTGGCATCCTTCAATAACTTTCATGTGGCACTAAAGGGTGTTTAGCCTTGTGTTTAGCAAAAAAATAAATAAATAATAAAAACGACGTGAGGTCTCCCCCATTTTTGATAGTCAGCTAGGGTAAAGCAGACAACTGCAGCCTGCAGAACGCAACTGGCAGCTTTACCTTGGTTGGTGATCCAATTTGGAGGTCACCCTACACTGATTTTATTTATAAATAAATTAATAATTAAAAAAAAACATGGGTTACCCCAAATTGGATTACCAGGCAAGGTAAAACGGACAGCTGGGGTCTGGTATTCTCAAGGTGGGAAGGGCCATGGTTATTTGGCCTTTCCCAGCCTAAAAATAGCAGGCCACAGCCGTCCCAGCAGTGGTGCAGTGGCAAATGGGGTAATATATGGGGTTGATACCAGCTGTAATGTCACTTGGCATCAAGCCCTGGGGTTAGTGATGTCACGGTGTCTATAATATACCTGACATTACGAACCCAGTCAGTAATAAAAAAAAGTAAATAAAAACAAACAATTTTTTTTTTAAAAAAACACTCCCTAACACAATCCCTCTTCCACCAATTTATTGAAAAGGAAAAAAAATCCGGTCTGCTGTAATCCAATTTGGCGGTCCCACGACGACGCTGGACTATCCAGAATATGGGGGCACACTCAGAGAATGTATCCCCGTGCATGCGGCCAGAATTTCTTCTGAGGACAAGGAGAAGGAGGGGTGGTGGGGGAACGACGCTGCAAGAGGTACCGACGGAACCGAGGGGATTGGGGATTGACAGTGGGTGACCAGGTTGGACCTGGGAATGACTTTTCTGCCTCATCTGACATGTCAGATGAGGCAGGAATCAGAGGAGGACGACGCACGAAGGCGGTCCGCAACACGTTTGGCAACCATGTTAGGCAATCATGAGAGAGAAGTAGATCGGGGGTGAGAGGCACTTTGCCACATCGGGGGACCGAGGGAGGGAGGATATTTATCTCTCATCTGATATGTTTGATCATGCCAGGTGAGGGATAAATCATTTTTTTTACCAGCGCTTCCATTTTCTGCAACGTGATCGTGATTCTCCGATATGTACCGGTGATCACGTGACTGGTGACCGGAAAAAAAAACGGCCCGAATTGTAATCTCCAGGGTCTCAGCTACCCCCGGTAGCTGAAACACCAGAGATTTGCCAACGCTGAGAGCGTGATTTACTTTTTTATTAACGCCGTTTTAAAATGGCAGATCAGAATAAGAACCCTCTTCTGCCACTGTTTGAAAATGTAAGGCTGTCGTAAAGAGGTTAATATATTGTAGTAACATGTCTCTAACTCTAGTATTGTAAGCCATAGATTGGGGAGCTCTGGGAAAAAATACAGTTGTGTAGTGCTTTGTTTTATATAGGAAGCGTTTTAATGATAAAGTTTCCTCGAAAACAAAACAAGACATAATTATAGACTTCTGCATAAGATGGAATACAATACACACATGCATAAAGTTTTCTGTGTTCTTGTATTTTTCATTGATACCTTGATATGTTGATACCCCCTGTATGAGCCATTCAAACACTGTAAGCAGTTCGCACTAGGCCAAAACACTCACGCGAGCATCGCTGTGCTTGGGTATGCGATGCGATGCTTGTGTGAGTGTTTTGCATTTGTAAAGCACTTGATCTTTGTTTTCTTGGAAAAATCTGAGTTCGTACAAACACTGAATGTCAGGTTCACTCATCTTGAGTGATAACATGATTCCAACAGCCGGCATCATCAAAAAGGTTGTCCAATAGAGGGGGGGGCAGACCCTTCAGCCACACAATACCCCTCAAATGGCAACACTCTGACCTTAGTTTGTGCTTAGACCTCCCAACGCGTTTCTTAATTCACTTAGTCATCAGGGGACTGTGGTCAAGAAACCAAGGGCTTCAGTATGAAGCAGACTTCCTGCATGCTGTCTCAGAGCATGGCAACTTGGACAACCTTTTGCATCATTTATTTACCATAGCAGGACCTAACTATTGGTCCTAGTGACTGTTTTAAGCACTGTATATTGAAGTGTGGTATATCTTGGTGTGCATATTAGGGTGACAACTGTCTGGTCACCTTATTTTTTACGGTTACGGTGGGTGACTTTGCTACCGTGCCTGTGTCCTAATTTAGTAATAGTAGGAGCCTGTTTCGGGCCCTAGTCTTTTAGGTTGGTTTTACAACCTTTTATGTTGTGTGGTCAATTATTTCTTTTATTATAAACTATTAAAGGTTATATTTTAAAATTGTTACCACGTTACTTTTGAGACCATATCTTGCTTTGCTAATTGCATACCACAATATTACTCTGTATTGCACATGGCATACACACGTGAATGCTACTAGGTTGGAGGACATAAGGGACCTAACAGGTTCTCTTCAACCCCCTTCTAACAAGCATTGCTTCTTTTCCAGTGCAGAAACTAATTAAAACACATAATAAATCATGCAAATTCTGACAGAACCATGGTGAATGATGGACCGCTGCCTGCTGTGTATGTACCTATACACAGCAGCCTGTCAGTCGCTACTGAACACGTCAAAATTGACACATTGTTTGAACGGATTTGCTAAAACGTACTTGCAAATTTCACTTAACTGTTAACTTCACCTTAATTTAAAAATATATAAAGTTAAGTATTATTTCCTTTGTTTGTTTTCTGTGCTAACGTTATATGTTCTTGCTAAATATTTTTTTTAATCATTTTATGCTCACTTTTGTACATATTCCTGCTTTCTGTCATCTTTGCTTCCAGGCAATACAAAATATTGTAAGTGTTGTTTATTGGTTCGTGACTGGTCCACCCTTTGTCAGTGTATAAAATAGTAAATTCTATTATTTTAATCTTGTAGCAACCAGTCTAATATTCGGAGAATGCATACTGCAGTGAAACTAAATGAAGTTATAGTAACAAGATCGCATGATGCCAAATTAGTACTGCTAAACATGCCCGGTCCACCTAAAAATTCAGATGGCGATGAAAACTGTATCCTTTTCATTTACATTGGCTTAACACTACAACATAAATAAATGTTTTGCGTGTCAAAAGTATTATTACTTGAAAATAAAAAAAAATTTATGCTAGATTTTTAATAGCTGTGGCTTTAAGGCTGCTTTACACGGTACGACCAATTGTGCGATTTCACAATCGATCGTACCCGCCCCCGTCCTTTTTGCGTCACGGGCAAATCGCTGCCCGTGTCGCACAAAGTCAGTAACCCCCGTCACACATACTTACTTCTCGTGCGTCCTCGCTGTGGGCGGCGAACGTCCACTTCCTGGAGTGGGAGGGACGTTCGGCGTCACAGCGACGTCACACGGCCGCCGGCCAATAGAAGCGGAGGGGCAGAGATGAGCGGGACGTAAACATCCCGCCCACCTCCTTCCTTCCACATAGAGCCGGCGGCGGCCGCGGGAGGCAGGTGAGCTGCTCATCGTTCCCGTGGTGTCACACGGAGCGGCGTGTGCTACCACGGAAACGATGGTCAACTAAATTAAACGATATTATGGAACCTAGCGGGCAGTACCCGACTCACGATTTGTGAGCGATACTGCGTCGCTAGGAGGTGTCACACAGGCCGGCATCGCCAGCGATGCTGGATGTGCGTCACAAAATCCGTGACCCCGACGATCTATCGCACGATAGATTGTCTGGTGTAAAGCAGCCTTTACACTAAACTGACAGACTACAAGCACAAACCTTCATCGAGACAATTTCCATGTGTAGTTACAACTTTTCCCTTACATAATCAATGTACGCTATCCTGCTTCATCGGTGCACTGCACATTCCCATGGAGGCAAAACATTGCAAAAATACATGAGATTATTATGACATTTTTGGACAAATTAAGATTTTTACTGTTTTATGATGGTGTGGACAGTTTTATAGCATGGGTCATTCCAGGTGAGGTGATATCAATTCCAGCAGGTTAATTAAGTATTGAACACTTCATCAATTTATCAAGTAAATATATTTCTAATAGTGCCATTGACATACATTTCTCATGATATTTTGGTAACAACTAGGGATGATCGAATACCCTATTATTCGCTTCGACGGATGAGGGAGACCTTGGTCACATTTCAGTTGAAAGAGGTTGGGGGGAGATGTCAGAGGAAGAAAGAACGGTTAGCACCTCTATGCCACAAACACAGCAAGAACTTGGTCAGCATGGATGCGCAAGACACATGAGCGCCTTCTTGCTGCACTACCTACAACATGACCCTCGGATTGTCAAAATTAGAAGTGATGATGACTACTGGGTTGCACACTATTAGATCCCCGGTACAAGTCCAAATTTTGTGAAATTCCAGCCATAGAAAGGGACGCACGTATGCAGGAGTATCAGCAGAAGCTGTTACTCGATCTTAGCTCGGCTTTTCCACCAAACCCCAGTGGTGCACGGAGTGAATCTCCCAGTTGTAACTTGACAAACATGGGACGGTCTCGTCATCAACAGTCTACCCATACCAGCAGCACCGTATCTGTTGCTGGTAACAGCAATTTTATTGAATCGTTTCATAATTTTTTTAGACCATCCTTTGCAAGGCCACCAGAGACAACAAGTCTGACACATAGTCAATGGCTGCAGAGGATGATACAGGAGTATCTCCAAATGAACATCGATGCCATGACTTTGCAACTGGAGCCTTGCTCATTTTGGGCTTCAAATCTTGAAAAATGGCCAGAGCTCTCCACTTACGCCTTGGAGATTTTGTCGTGTCCAGCTGCCAGCGTTGTCTCTGAACGTGTCTTCAGTGCTGCTGGGAGTGTGCTGACAGATAAGCGCACGCATCTGTCCAGTGACAATGTAGACAGACTAACATTCATCAAGATGAACAAGTCATGGATCCGCAAGGACTTTACTACCCCTGTGTCATCCTGGGGAGAGTAAAGGCTTGTGGATTTGGAATGTGCTTGATGCAAATGTACCTGTCAAGTTTGCAACTGGGGCTCAAGTGATGCCACTGAAGTGGTGTCTGTGGGGCCCAATTTTTGGAAAAAAGGGAGAGTCCGCTTGGAGTCCCCTTGCGGTGTTTTTAAAAACGAGCCAAGATGAACAAGTCATGGTTCAGCAAAGACTTTGCTACCTACCCCGGTGTCATCCTGGGGACAGTTAAGGCTGGCGTATTTTGGAATGTGCTTGATGCAAATCTACCTGTCAAGTTTGCAACTGGGCACAAGTGATGCCACTGAAGGGGTGTATGAGTGGCCCAATTTTGGGAAAAAGGGAGACTCAGCTTGGAGTCTCCTTGCTGTGTTTTTCATGACTTTAGAAGGGCATGCCATGCCTATATCTGTGTCTCCTTCTCTTTTTCCTCATCCAGCTGTTTAGTTTTCGCATGGGTATTTGTCCTTGTCACTTTCCAATGCGTTTGTGTTGTCTTGGGAGTTGTTTGTCACCTTTTGGACACCTTTGAGGGTGTTTTCCAGGTGTTTTTAGGTGTTTGTGATTGCCTCCCATTGTTTTCAATGGGGTTCGAGAGGTTCGCCGAATGGTTCGCCGAACGAGGCACCGTTCGACGAACGAAACCGAACTCGAACTCTAGGGGGGTGGCTCATCTCTAGTCTCCACCCGCCCTGCAGAGTATGGGGTTAACAGAGATGGTTCAGTCTGCAGAGCTGTTCAGTCACACTATAGCCTGGGACTCAGCGGTCTGCTCCAAAGCTACAGTGAGTCCAGACAAGGAAAGGATCTGCAGTGATGTCCAGAAGCTTTGTGAGTCAGATTCAGGCCCAGATGAAGGTTCTGAGCAAAATGTAGACCCTCATTCCCAAACTGTAACTCCTCTTGGTGGAGACAATGAGGATCATGCTGATGACGATGAGACTCCGATACCTGATTGGAATGACAACTTAACTATTCGGTCAGGGCAGGAAGAGTTTGGCTTTGAGGATGAGGGGAGTGCAAACACACAGGGTGATGATGAGGTTGTAGATCCCACTTACTGTCAACCCACAG
Organism: Anomaloglossus baeobatrachus; assembly: GCF_048569485.1. Lineage (NCBI taxonomy): Eukaryota > Metazoa > Chordata > Amphibia > Anura > Aromobatidae > Anomaloglossus > Anomaloglossus baeobatrachus. The sequence goes on from NC_134362.1 coordinate 166,648,657, forward strand.
TCAGGCACTCGATGAGGTCAGCCGAGGTGGTGGAGGAGGATACGACTGATGACGAGGTTACCTTGCACCTTCCTTGACACAGACCGAGTACTGGAAGCACGTCAACAACTGCATCCTCAGCCACAACTCTGCCTCAGAGCACAAGTCGAGGTGGCTCTGCAGGTCGCATGGTCTCTAAGCCTTGCATAGGTTGGTCCTTTTTTGACATCGCCAAGGATCTGTCAACTCATGTCATCTGTAAGATTTGTCGGCAATCTCTAAGTAGAGGCCAAAACCTCACTAGTTTGACTACTTCGTCCATGAACCGTCACATGGATATGAAGCATAAGTCTCAGTGGGAAGCTCACTGTGCTACAATGCGGCCTAGCGGAGCGGGCCTATCACCATCTGCCCCTTCAAGTGCATCCGCGCGCTCTTCATCCTCTATGACTGTGGGGACAGCAGTCACACATGCTTTTGTATGCAGAGCTTCCACCTCTTTAACCGCAACAGGCAGTGTGATTGGCAGGTCGTCAGTTGTTTTTGAAGTGGAAACAGCTGCTGGTGTTGAACTCTCTCAGACATCGAGAGCAACCTTTGGATGAAGGCAACATTATGTCTACTCCTGCACTTTCCTCACAGACCAGCAGTTTTCCAGGGACACACTACTCAACGCCGTCTCCGCACAGCAGCCAGATCTCGGTCCCTCAGATGTGAGCAAGTAAAAGACCATTTCCTCCTAGCCATGACAAAGCTAAGAGGTTGACTTTCACCACCTGCAAGCTGTTGGCTACAGAAATGCTGCCTTTCCGCCTGGTGGACACAGAGGGTTTTCGGGAGACCTTATGTCCATCGCAGTACCCTAGTACCAGATGCCGAGTCGCCATTACTTCTCCAAGAAAGGTGTGCCTGCGCTACACCAGCATGTCGCACACAACATCACCGCTTCCTTGAGAAACAGTGTGTGACAGGGTGCATTTCACCACAGATACTTGGACCAGTAAGCATGGACAGGGGCGTTACATGTCGCTGATTGGGCACTGGGAAACTATGGTGAGAGATGAAGAAGGGTCTGCTGTACAAGTCTTGCCGTCCCCACGAGTTGTGCGTCAGTCCTCTGTATGTAGAAGTTCCTCCACTGTTTCTGCCTCCGCAACCTCATCTCAGTCCTCCACCTCCGGCCAAAGCCTGTCTGGTAAGGCCACCCACATTGTATCTGGGTACAAAGAATCCCGCACACCTCCTTACTATGCTGGCAGCAGAGCTCCACGGCATCAGGCGGTCTTTATGTTGAAATGTCTGGGAAATGCGAGTCACACAGCTGAAGAGTTGTGGTCAGCTCTGGAGACCGAGTTTCGTCAATGGTTGTCTCCACTCAACCTGCAGCCAGGGAAGGCCGTGTGTGACAATGCTGCAAACCTGGGTGCGGCCCTTCGCCGGGGCAAGGTGACACACGTGCCTTGTATGGCTCACGTGTTGAACCTTGTTGTCCAGCAATTTTTAACCCATTATCCCGGTCTAGATGGGCTTCTGCACAGGGCACGGTCACTATGTGCTCACTTCCGCCATTCACACGGCGCAGCTGAACGACTTGCATGGCTCCAGAAGTCTTTCGGCCTGCCGGTTCACCGCCTGAAATGCGATGTGCCGACATGCTGGAATTCGACTCTCCACAATGTTGCAGCGACTGTGGCAGCATCGCTGAGCCCTGGTGCAATACGTTATGACGTATAGCCTGGGCCAACGAGATGCAGAGGTGGGGCAGATCACGCTGCTGGAGTGGTCTCCGATCAAGGACCTATGCACCCTTCTGCACAGTTTCGACATGGCGACGAAGATGTTTAGCGCTGACAATATCATTATCAGCATGACAATTCCAGTCATTTACATGCTGGAGCACACGCTAAACAGTATTCGGAGTCAGGTGGTGGGACAAGAGGAAGGGGAGGAAGTACAGGAGGATTCATATGCAGAAGGGATACCAAGATCTACAAGGTCCAGACATTTAGCATCACCAAGGCGGCAGGCATGGGACGGTGGAGGAGAGGGATTAACAAGGGTGCATGGTAGCAGCCAAACTGTTGAGGAAGGTGCTGGAGCCCAGGAAGAAATGGAGGACTAACTGGCGATGGGCATGGAAGACTCAGCAAATGAGGGAGACCTTGATCACATTTCTGTTGTTCGAGGTTGGCGGTAGAGGTCAGAGGAAGGAACCATGATTATCACCTCGCCGCCACAAACACAGCAAGGACTTGGTCCTCATGGATGCGCAAGACACATGAGCGCCTTCTTGCTGCACTACCTATAACATGACCCTCGGATTGTCAGAATTAGAAGTAATGCTGACTACTGGGTTGCCACACTCTCAGATCCCCGGTACAAGGCAAAATTTGCCAAAATAATTCCAGCCATAGAAAGGGACGGACGTAAATACCATACTATGAAGAAAAAGACATGGATCGCACATCCCAAAAATACAATGATCTAAAGCCGCTAGGCAAAAAATTAAATAGAACATGAGGTTCTTTTGTTACCATTCTGATCAGAATGTATTAAGCCCACTGCCACGTCACGGCAAACCTCTTGGGTGGGTCCCTAACCTGACCTTTTTGTGTGGCACCGTGCACTGACCACCGCCGCAGCGACAAAGCGCCAGCAGGGCGGGCGACCTGGTGCCTCACAGCACCCATGCTGCAAGGCAAAGCCCCCAAGGCTCCAGGCCGCGCCGCCCCACCGACACCACACCACCACAACAGCAGCCACCACACAGCACCAGCACACAGTGAGAGGAGCTGTGCACTCACCTCCCACTGGCTCCCATATGTGAACTGGGAGCAAAAAGAAGGCGGACCCCTCTTGCAGTCTCCTGCTGATTAAAATCACCTGTGCCAAATGGGGAGAGTGCAGATCCAAGCAAAAAAAAGAGGGGGATAGACTGATATAAATACCATACTATGAAGAAAAAGACATGGATTGCACATCCCAAAAATACAATGATCTAAAGCCGCTAGGCAAAAAATTAAATAGAACATGAGGTTCTTTTGTTACCATTCTGATCAGATTGTATTAAGCCCACTGCCACGTCACGGCAAACCTCTTGAGTGGGTCCCTAACCTGACCTTTTTGTGTGGCACCGTGCACTGACCACCGCCGCAGCGACAAAGCGCCAGCAGGGCGGGCGACCTGGTGCCTCACAGCACCCATGCTGCAAGGCAAAGCCCCCAAGGCTCCAGGCCGCGCCGCCCCACCGACACCACACCACCACAACAGCAGCCACCACACAGCACCAACACACAGTGAGAGGAGCTGTGCACTCACCTCCCACTGGCTCCCATATGTGAACTGGGAGCAAAAAGAAGGCTGACCCCTCTTGCAGTCTCCTGCTGATTAAAATCACCTGTGCCAAATGGGGAGAGTGCAGATCCAAGCAAAAAAAAGAGGGGGATAGACTGATATAAATACCATACTATGAAGAAAAAGACATGGATTGCACATCCCAAAAATACAATGATCTAAAGCCGCTAGGCAAAAGCGGCACTAGGGGGTGGCTCAACACTATTTAGTAGTTTATAAATTCTTCTGTAACCAATGCCATCAGTATGTTTTACAACAATAAGGTTGCAAAGGACTTGGGACAGCTTGCTGGTTTTAACCATCATGAGATGTTTTTTGTTTGGCACTTTTGTATTGACACCTTTTTATAGCCATTCAGCTGATATTATTTTTCACTAAGTGGCAGGATTGCTTTATACGTACTAATAGATTTCAGCTGGTGTCATAACTTTCTATGGCTTTTTCTTCACTTGTTCAATATTTTTTTTCCCATGTAATTTCTTAATATTGCACATATCTTAATTTATGGACATCTATGTTTTGATTTGTTTTTGCCTATGGGTTGATGCTGACATCTTGTGAGGAATTTATGTCAATGACACATTAAAAAATATATTTATTTAGAAAATTGGTGATGTGTTCAATACTCATTTTACCCGCCGTTTGTGTACAACTTTTGTTCAATTTTTTTTCTTCATTAGAAACTAATTTTAAATTGAATAGAAGCACAAAACACATGTCCTTTTTAAGCACTGAATAGTGTGATTGCTAGTCTACTGAAATTGTCATGTATTGCTGCAGGATTTTGCACCTGTCAGATTTACACTGAAAAGAGGTCTGTTAGATCCTGCTTTTGGCAGGGCCTAACAGACTACTATAACTGAAAGACAAGCCTTTGGCTACTTTCACACATCCGGTTTTTGCTCTGCGGCACAATACGGCGCTCTGCAGAAAAACCGCAACCGTTTTTTTTGCCGCCGGTTGCGGGTTTTTTTTTCATAGCTTACATTAGTGCCGTATTGTGCCGCATGGGCCTGCGTTCGCTCCGGTGCGGTGCGGCAGATTTAGCCGATGCCGCGGCCGGATGGAACGTTGCCTGCAACGTTTTTTGCTCTGGCAAAAAACCTGCATCGCGCCGCATCCGGCCGCTGCGGCGCATTTTTCAATGCATGCCTATGGACGCCGGATGCGGCGCGATGCGGAAAAAAACCGCATCCGGCCGCCGCATGCGGTTTCTTCCACTGCGCATGCTCAGTAGCGTGCCGCAACTGGAAAAAAACGGACCGGCCGCATGTAAAAACGTATGCAAAGGATGCGGTGTTTTCACCGCATCCGTTGCATAGGTTTCACAGCCGGATTGAGCCGCACGGCTCAAACCGGATGTGTGAAAGTAGCCTTAGTTTGACCTCTGGCTGCTATAACTGCCATTAACACCCCAGTATCTCAGTCAGGGGTTCCGATGGATGGGGTTAAAGATCCCTCCCTTTCACAACCATCTAGATGCCATGATATCTATTCACTGTACCATCTAAAGCAGTGTTTCCCAAAGTGAAATTGGCATTTAAACTTTACAAACTAATATCTTCCAAGAAATCAACACAAAAAAGAGCATATTCCCTAAAGCAAGTAAATAGTAATAGTACATGTAAATAACATAGGGTACTTAGTTAACACTAATTTGATTAAAAAAGCATAAAAGCCATTCAATCACAATATGGTATACCCATTGGGACACTTCTATCCTGTCTGTAGTATTAAAACCTTACCATGTGTCAAACCACAATGTCAGAGTGAATAAGAGCAAAGCCGGACAGGGTCACGACTGAGACACCCATCTATGGGAAGCTATGCCAAAGAAATAAGGGGTTCAGAAAGGGGGCCATGCCCCTGTTTGTACAAAGTACAAGATATTACAGCAGAACCAAAAAAAAGAGCTGGGCTATAAGCTTGTATACGTGCAAAGTGTAAAAGCATGTTTACACTGGCCATTTCACAGACAAAACAAAAGGGAAAATAGAGAGCATATACCCTACTGCAAGTAAAGAAGTAAATAGTAATAGTACATGCAAATAACATAGGGTACTTAGTTAATGTTAATTTCATCTAGTGTTAAAGTCACCCCACTATGACAAGGCGTACCAAGTGGGATGGTGCTAACATGACTTGACTGAGACACCCATCTATGAGAAGCTATACAGTTGAAATACTTTGCTAAGAAAGGATGACAATGCCCCGTTTCTACAAAGTAGAAGAGATTTCTTTTGTTTTGTCTTGCCTTTGAAATGGCCACAGTGTCAATTTGCTTTAACATTTTCAACATATAAAAGCTTGTAGGCCGGCTCATTTCTTTGTTGCTGCTGCAATCTCATATACTTGTACAAATATGGGCGTTGCCCCGTTTTCTGAGACTTAGGCCTGTTTCACACGTCAGTGAAAAACAGTGACGTTTTTCACCGGCGTGTAAAACACGCACATGTCCCTGCGTGTGCCGTGCTTCACGGCACACGTGGGTTGTCTAAGTGCAATCCGGGCTCCGTTCTCCGTGGCCCGTGATTGCACTTAGAAAACTACTCACCTGTGCGCGCTCCCGCTGTCCATGGTGCTGATCGCTCCCGCGGTGCAGCATCCGGCCGGCGGTGACCCCCGCAGCAGCTGCTTCTGGGTCGGCTGTGTCACGCATAATGAATATGCGCGACAATAATGAGCCGGCTCAGAAGCAGCCGGCAGAACGGGCTGCAGAGGACATCGCTGGACGCCGGGTGAGTTAAAATGTTTTTTATTTTAAAAGCACGTTTTTTTCTGGCACGTGTTTCACGGACCACACCACTGCGTGGTCCGTGGAACATCAGTGATGCCAGCAAAAATGGACATGTCTCCGTGCGGCAAACACGCACACGCGGGTACGCTGCACGGAGACACGTGCAGTGAAAAATCACTGACGTGTGAGCAGACCCATTCATTATAATGGGTCTGCGTATGTCAGTGATTCTGGTACGTTTAAAAAAAAGCACAAACGTCCCAGAATCACTGACGTGTGAAAGGGGCCTAACATACAGAAACAGAAGTGAGAGGAAGCAGAATTAAAATCTTAATTTTCAATATATACTACTCTTCTGCAGTTCATTTTAAGATGTGAATCCTTATACTTAAACTATAGACATGGAATTCCTTGAGGTGTTAACAGAAGGTCTGGAAAGAGTGCTCCTGGTTCGAGGAGGAGGAAGAGAAGTTATTACCATATATTCCTGATGCTGGACCATTCACACCTTTGTGCCTTTTGTTGAATTTTTATGGTTTTTTTTGTTTTTTGTTTTTTTTTCTATTTTAGGAATCTAAGGCCGGTTTCACACATCCGGCTTTTCGCTTGTTTGCCGGATCCGGCGCTCTCCCATACAGTGACTACAGTACAGTGACAGCGCAACAAGCGCCGGTCACATGCTGTCATGTGACCGGCGCATGTGACCCGGAAGTTACAGCGCTGTCACTGTACTGTATTGTCTGTACGGGAGAGCGCCGGATCCGGCAAACAAGCGAAAAGCCGGATGTGTGAAACCGGCCTTAAAGGGGTTATCTCGGCCTTTATATTGATGACCTGTTCTTATGATAGGTCATCAATATCTGATCAGATATTCACTTACCTTTAGGATAGGTCATCAATAAAAAAGTCCCGGAAAACCACTTTAAAATTGTTATTCAAATTTTTTCCCTTATATGTTTACACATTCTGAGATTATCCCACAGTCCAAGGATGCAAAGCTGTATATAAGTGATGTTTACTTGTATAGCAGGTTGTCTAGAATTTATTGGTTTAAGGTGTTAATTTTTTTTTCAATAGTGTGGCATATTATAGTAGAAATTACACTGCAGTGCACTGGTGAAAATTATCAGCACTTTAATTTGAGCTCATACATTGTGTTCACATAAATGGAGAATAGGATATACAATATTTAAATTGTTTTCAACAGATCTGCGGGGAAAATAAATTAAACCTATTATTAAAATTCACAAAATGTTTTAGCATGCCTCAAAACTTTATGAAGCACTAATGTGTTTAGTTTGTTTTTTTTAAAGACAGTTGAATTTTGCTTTGGTGCTTTTTTGCCATTTGTGTGCAAAGTCACAATTGTGGGGTAGAGGAGAGTGGATAGAAAGTAGGAAAAAAAGTATAAAGGATCTTCTGGCTCAGCACAATTTTTCTACCATACCTCTTGAAATGTCTGTAGCCACATCATCCAGGTCGGCCAGGCTATTTTCTACATTTGAGTGCTAGAGATTCATGGAGGTGGAGAGGCAGAGACCCTTGAGATAGAAGAATTTTTTTATATTTTTATCTACTGCTTTTATTCTAAGGAAACAAAATATTTTTCTAGTATTAATCTGCTTTCTTTTCTACCTAAACTTTAGGATGAAGACTATTCACAACAGCCTTCCATGTCACATAAGAAGAGTAATTCAGTAGAATGTAACTGTCTAGATAAATCCCAATTAGGTTTTAAGGCACACCAATAAAATTGAGTGAATTTTAATTATAATTTTTTATTAGTTCCACAGCTATTATAGTAAAACATGAGGTAAAGCGTGAACGGGCATATTTAAAAATAATTTAAAAATAATTTAAAAATAATATATTGAGTTTACCCCCAAAAAACGTTTTTCAGTAATATTGGGCAGCACTTGACAACTACTTTTTTTTACCACATAAAATTAGGTGGAGGCGCAGATAGTATGTTTATGTGGGATTCAGAAAACATTAACACTTTGTGTCATCTACTTATTATTTGAGGCTGGGACTTGCATAATGGAGACTGGCCAGCCCATCTAATGCAATGCTCAACACTGCATTGTGCAAGGATCGGCCAACAGTCTGTGTGTGGATCCCCTGGAAAATTGATTGTTGGGGGGCCTTACAGATCCACCATGTCAAATTCCATATTGATCCTTTTGTTCTCCTGGAGATTAGCCAACACTAGACATGTGTGGTAAATGATTTTTGTGTTAATTTTTGCATGTAACAGGCTACAACTAGAGGTTTTGGATGGGTCACAATAGTAAAGACCCTTTTACACATTTTGAAAATATTTTTTTTAACTCCTATTCCCAATTATTGGCCCCTCCAAACATGCCACTAGGCTGCTGATGACCAAGCAAAATGCTTTAATCAGCAGACTGGGTAGTTTGTTGGCCTAAAAAGCATTGCTTATAGCCCAATAACCGTATTCAACAGAGGCAATCATGAGGATATTTAACACAAATTTTATGAAATCATTAAAAATACAAAAACACACAGACAATATATTATTATACATAGTTTAGAGAGGTGATAGTATGAGTACAATTCAATAACATTATTAAAACCTCTATGTGTACTAGGGTGACCGGATCTCATATGGGGGGGAAAATATGTCAGAATCTTGTTCATCTGGACCACACAAAACGATTCCCCTTTCCAGATATTGAGAGAGCCAAAATTTGAGCTCGATCAAACGACGTTAACCCGTGCCGCTCGTTGCTCAAAGTTTGAAAAAAATCCAAATTTTTGGCCAAAAAGCTGACATATGGGGCCATAACTCCAGAACGGTAAATAATAAAAACACGCTTAATATCTCAAAAGAAAGCTAATGTTGTTCTTCAAAATGTATATGTTACACACAGGCTGCATGTAATTTCTATTTTAGGGATGGTGATTTTACTTCAGCGTAAGATTCCTCACTGCGTGGCCCAAGATAGACAAAGGAAAATACGACACAGGTATCATTGACAATCTAATACAAAAGCAGCTAACTCCAGAAGTAATTGCAAATGTTACTGCTGAATTTGAGACCAAATTAATTGAGAGCCACCCCAGAGATGACTACAAGGAGCTGTTGCAGTTGGTTCTCGTATTTGTTGGATCACTAGACGGCAATGTTGTGGGTTTTAGAACTCCAGGAGCCATTCATCACGCTAGGTGGATGGTAAAGGCTATTTACTGCTTAAAAATGTTCATTTTTCGTCGTCAATTTAAGATGTCTAAAGAAGAAGAAAGTTCTGTGCGTGCCATTTCTGTTTTCCTTGTTAAAATTTATTGTAAAGCTTGGTTCAATGCTCCAAAAGCTCATCTTGCGCCAAAGCAAGATTTAGGTATTTTGCATAGTCTGTTAGACTATAAAGAATGTGACAACGACATTGCAGAAATAGCCCTGACCAAATTTTCAAACCATTTGTGGTATTTGAATGCAGAGTTGGTGGGATTATCGTTTTTTGATCCCACCATTACAGACGATGAAAAGTTGTTAATGGCTAATAAATTGCTCAGTAGCACAGATGAACCATCAGAGCACGCTAGGGTTGTAAATCCAAAAGTTAGGAAAGAAAAATTAAAAGAGGTAGTTGATGGAGAATTGGTAAATTTACTTACCAAAGAAACATTTACATTCTTTGACCGATTTTAATATAAAAACAGATTTCTTAAGACAAAATCCAAACACCTGGCCTCAAAATAATGACTTCCAAGACGGATTGAAAATTGTCAAAACATTAAAAGTAGTTAATGATATGGCTGAGCGTGGTGTTAAATTAATAACTGACTTTAACGACCTTCTGACAAAAGATGAAGAACAAAAGCAATATGTCCTGCAAGTTGTAAGCAAATGCCGAGCATTATATTCTGACGTTTCAAAAACTACTTTAACAAAAGCTCTAGAATAGATTAGATAACTATGTAAAATTATCAACTCATATAGGTACTACGTCTTTATCTTTTCTGTGTCTGTTTTGTATGTATTATATACCTTATTTTTATATTTTAAAATAAAAAAATGTCATTAGACTTATCAGTATTACTTGTTTTTTTGTTATATTTCTACTTTAAACTCAAAAATATACCAAAAAAACCCAAAATTTATCACTTGACAAAATATACGAAGTATGTTCCTAGTGGTACCAGGTCACGTTCTTGGGGCTAAAAGCTGTTGTAACTCAGTTTGACTTAAAATAACAACAATTATGTATAAAATATGAATTTTGAAGAACAACATTAGCTTTCTTTTGAGATATTAAGCGTGTTTTTATTATTTACCGTTCTGGAGTTATGGCTCCATATGTCAGCTTTTTGGCCAAAAAGTTGGATTTTTCAAACTTTGAGCGACGAGCGGCACGGGTTAACGTCGTTTGATCGAGCTCAAATTTTGGCTATCTCAATATCTGGAAAGGGGAATCGTTTTGTGGGGTTCAGACGGAGAAAATTCCGACATCGATTTTTTGCGGTCACCCTAATGTGTACTGATAAATTGTTAATGCAATCCCTTTAACATCCACAAATACATTTTGTCAAGTGCAATATCTAAATGAGATGGTATAACAATCAAATAAACATTAGTAAATGCTAGCAACTGCATGTGCCATACCCAGTGTGATGACCATTCACACACACCACCCTAACTATGGTTTCACAACTGCTTAGTCAGGGAGTGAGATGGGGGGTCAGCGTGCCGATTAAATACTTGTGCCTGCAGCTGTAGCTAATAAATGAGAAAGCACCTTCTTACGATACGATACACTTTATTGATCCCGTGGGAAATTATGGTATCACAGCAGCACAGCTTAAATAATAACATGAATTACTTAATTGACAAGACAGTAGAGTTGACAGAAGAACATTATACATTAGATTAGGTCATACACAGTGGATAAACTGAAAAGTAGAAGAAATAAAGAAGGAAACATTCACCTTGAGGATTTTACACTAATGTTATGTTGTACATTCCCATAGCAGTTGGCACAAATGATTTCCTATATTTTTCCTTGTTACACCTCAGAAGGATTAGCCGGTTACTGAAGGTGCTCTTCTGTCTCATGAATAGCTCATATAATGGATGTGCATTATTATTCATAATCGCCATACACTTGTCCTTCTCTCCACTACCTCATCAAAAGAGTCAAGATTGCAGCCAACAGCGGAGCTTGCCTTCTTGATATGCTTATTCAGCTTATTAGCATCAGAGACCCGCACACTACCACCCCAGCATATGAGTGCAAAAAAGATGGCACTTGCCACTATAGACTGGTAGAACATTTCTAACATTTTGCTGAACACATTAAAAGACCTCAGTTCCCTTAGGAAATACAGTTTGCTCATCCCCTTCTTGTAGACCCTCTCTGAGTGGCATCTCCAGTCCAGTTTGCTATCCAGGTGGACCCCCAGATATTTGTAACTCTCCACCTGCTCCACCTCCTGACCAGCAATAGTGATCGGTAAACATTCCATCTTTTTCCTGCTATAGCTGGCCACCAAATTCGACACCACCCTTCTATATTCCTCTTCACCCTGGTCCCCCCTAATACATCCAACTACCACGGAGTCATCCGAGAATTTTTGAAGGTGGCAAAAATCAGATTTATACCGAAAGTCTGATGTATACAGTGTGAATAGAAAGGGCGCTAGCACCGTTCCCTGAGGGGCACCTATACTGCTCAATAATCTGCTAGACACAACTGCTCCCATCTGTACAAACTGTGGCCGATCTGATAGGTAGTCAGTTATCCAATTTCTCATCCCCTCCTCGACCCTCATATCAGTCATCTTTCTGTTGTAGTAAGAGTGGCTGCAGGTTGTTACATGCACTCGAGAAATCAAAGAACATCGCTCGCACAGTGGTTCCGTCATTCTCCAAAAATGAATGTACAGTATGTAACAGAGAAAGAATAGCATCGTCCACCCCCAATCTATGCCGGTAAGCAAACTGTAGGGAATCAATAAAAGCCCTCACCCTCGGACTCAAGTGTGCAAGCACTAATCTTTCCAAGGCCTTCACTTCATAGCATGAGATGTTAAGGCTACTGGACGATAGTCATTTAGGGATGCAGGAGAAGTAGTTTTTGGTACCGGAACCAGACAGAAAGTTTTCCATAATACTGGTACCCTCTGTGTTTGTAGACTCCCATTAAATAGGTGTGTAAAGACCGTACACAGCTGGTCTGTACACACTTTAAGGACACGTGGACTGAGTCCATCTGGCCTTGCAGCTTTACCAATGTTAAGTGTCTTAAACTACCTCCTCACGTAATTTTCGGAGACTCTGAAATTAGTCTGCTCATCCTCCAATATCAATGTTGCAGAATTTGCTCCAGATCCATATTCTCTGTCAGTTGGTGTTACACATGTATTGCTGAATCTATTGAAATACTCTCATTAGCCTTGTCCAGTTCTCCTCCCCCATGCTCAGACCGCACCTTAAACCCAGTCAATAATTTCATTCCAGACCAAACCTCCCTGGAATTATTGTGGGACAGTTTTTTTTTTTCCAAGTTTAATTCTGAAGACTTCCTGGGCCTCTTATTTTATACTTCAAGTCATGCTGTATCATTTTAATTGCCTCTTTGTCACCTAATTTAAATGCCTTTTTTTCCGGTTGAGCAAATGCTTAAATTCTTTTGTTATCCTTGGCTTATTTGCAAAACACCTAATCTTTTTAACAGGCACCAACATATCAATGCAGAAGTTGATGTAATCAGTCACTCTACCAACAACTTCATTAACATTTGTATACTCGTCCATTGTCCCTAGCAGCACATCCCAGTCTGTAAGATGAAAGCAATCCTGTAGAGCCTGTTCATTTGTTGGATTCCACATTTTAATTGTTTTAATTCTAGAGAAACCAAGGAAAAAATTGTGAAAACATACCCTGCTGTAACTAAATAAAAGCATATTGCATATAAACATAGGGTACTTAGTAAACACTGTTTTTGATCAAAAAAAGCATAAAGCTATCCCACCAAACGTCAAGGTGTACCCAGTTGGGATAGTACCTACACTCTCTAATATTAATTCACAGAATGAAATGTCCAGCTCGCTGAGAAGGGGGCCACTCCCTGTTTGTACTGAATACAAAAAAAATTTTTCACACTGTCTCATGGCCAGTGTGAACATGGTCTCACAAGTTCCATGTATACCATCTCATACTCCGGCTCACTTTTTTGTTTTTATGTTGTTTTAATTGTAGCAGGCTGTTTACCAACAACAGGTTGGTAAGCTGGTGACAATAGTATAAGAATGTGATCGGATTTCCCCAAAAGCGGCAGGACAAACGATGAATAAGCATTCTTGACATTAGCATAAAGTAAATCCAAAATAATTTTATCACGTGTTGTACATTTAACAAATTGAAAGAATTTAGGTAAAGCAGTAGAAATTTAAGCCCGATTAAAATCCCCAGAGATTACAGTAAGCGAGTTGGGGTGTTTCATTTGGAGCCGAGCAATGACTCCTGACAGCACTTCTCCTGCAGTCTCATGGTTTGCTGATGGTGGTATGTACAACACTATTGCAATTACTAGGGAAAATTCTCTTGGAATATAGTACGGTCTGAGGCCAATGGCTAACAGTTCAATGTTCGGACAACAATGGCGCTCCCTTACTGTCACATGCCCCTGATTACACCATACGTTGTTTATGTAGAGTATAACTCCTCCACCCTTTTTTTGCCACTCTTCATAATGTCTCTATCAGCCCGAACCATGTGAAATCCTGGTACTGGACACTTGAGTCAGGGATCTCTCCATGTAACCAAGTTTCAGTAAAACACATCAAACTGCATTCCTTGTACTCCCTCTGGGTCCAAATTAATGCCAGCAGTTCATCCGACTTATTTCCCAGTGATTGAACATTCCCCATGATGATGGACTGAACCACAGGTTTAAACCGTCTTCGCCTTGCCTTAAGTTTTTTGCCCACTCTGCAACCTCTGAAAGGTCTACTTACCTCACATGGGACACGTGGTCTACCCACTGCAGGAGAAGACATTAGCCTGCGCAGCTCCAAAAGTCAGCCCCTTGAATAAACAACATGTTTAGGAACAGACTTTGAGACATCAATCAAATCCTTGTCCATGTTTGTCGCACAAGCCTCTCCGTAATAGATGGAATACAGTGTTCGCCTTCAGATATAGATGTCTGTACCAATTCCCAGACAGGTAGTGGCCGCCTGGCAGTAGGTGCATATAATACCAGTCCTAGGTTACAATGGACATCTCAGATATATATCTACAGATAGCTGTGGGTAGCAGCATACATCCAAGGGAAACATTCCAGAGGATCCAAGGTTCAGAAGGAAAAGGTACTGGAGAAAATTTCTTAGAAGTTCCAAAACTGAGGTTCAGAAAGAAAAGGTTCACACAAAACAAAAGTAATTCCAAATTAAAACTATTGCTGCTGCAATGGGCTGCCACTAGCACGCCACGTTATTGTCTTCATCCAGCAGAGAGCAGACAAACACATCTGCTCTCTTAGGAAGCTTGAATATCGAATGCTGTGTACTGTGGACACATGTAATAATGTTATTGAATTGTACTTATACTATCACCTCTCTACACTGTATAAATCATTATCCCATATCAGATGTGTAACAGTATAGGGAAACTCTCTTTGCAAATTGATGTATTTATGTACTTTATATACTTTATTGATATTTTATCACATGTCAAAAATTAATTAATACATACTGATATTTTGCAATAATTATGTGTCGTTCTATTTGATGTCCATGCCCCCCAGGACACCAAGAGATCTTTTCTCTTTCTTTTCTAAATGTCTGTGTGTTTTTTTTATTTTTAATGATTTTATTCTATTTGTATTAATTATCCTCTTGATTGCTTCGGTTGAATACTGTTATTGGGCTATTAATTGTTCTGGAGTATTCGGTGGTTTTACTATAGTTATCATTGATGTTATATCCTTCTTTTGAGAGGTTATCTAAAAAGCATTGCTGTTGGTAACATATCTTCTTACATAAGTGAGGTATATACTTCCAATAATATGCATGCTCTATGGTGATAGTAAAATCATATTAACAATTTTACTGCTCCCATATAATGTGTATCGATCTGTGTGAAACCGAGTACAAGTCAACTTGTTATATTGTTGATTGTAATTTGTAAGCAAAAGTCTTCCTGTGTAAATACTTTTAGACTGTGGAGTATCAGTTAGTATAAGGTTTCACAGCCTGTTCAATGTTTGTCATGGGACAAGTATAAGGCTTAGTATTTTGTTAATTGTAGCATATTACACAGTATTGTACAGATCCATAATAAGACACTTATAATTGAACATTATTTATTTTCCATCAGTATCACTGGTTATCCTTGAGGGTTATGTCTACTTTTCTCTGGCTGCAACAACAGTGATATCTCCAAGCATGTGACCACACTGTAGCTAAGAAATGTCTATCAAATTTTGAGTTGATTAAACTTGTAGTGAAATTTACCGTATTCTTCGCTTTATAAGACGCACCTGATTATAAGACGCACCCCCAAATTTGGTGAAGGAAAAGAGATTTTTTTTTTTAATGTTAAATGGGGTCCATCTTATAATGCCAGTGTCCGTCTAACAAATCATATAGGGTATATGTCCCTCATAGCCCCCATCCTAAAATTAGCCCCCTTAATCTGGATATGGTCCCCTTATATTGAATATAGCCCCCTTGTGCTGGCACACGTTCCCCTGTGCTGCCCATGGCCCCCTATGGATTGCATATGTTCCCCTGTGCTGCCCATGGCCCCCTATGGATTGCATACGTTCCCCTGTGCTGCCTATGGCTCCCTATGGATTTCACACATTCCCCTGTGCTGCCCATGGCCCCTTATGGATTGCACACGTTCCCCTGTGATAGATATCGCCCTCTATGGATTGCACACATTCCCCTGTGCTGCCCAAGGCCCCCTATGAATTGCACACATTCCCCTGTGCTGCCTATGGCCCCCTATGGATTGCATACGTTCCCCTGTGCTGCCTATGGCCCTCTATAGATTCCACACGGTCCCCTGTGCTGCCTATGGCCCCCTATGGATTGCATACATTCCCCTGTGCTGCCTATGGCCCCCTATAGATAGCACACCTTCCCCTGTGTTAGATATGGCCCCCATGTTGCTGCCCATAGTAAAATAAAACACTCTTTCCTTACCTTCTCCAGCGCTGATCTCCCTCCTGTCTCCCTCCGTGTTTCTGCTCTCCTCCACTTCCTGGTTCTTGGTGCCAGTCATGTGATCGGCACAGCAGAGTGAGATCATCGCTGCGTGCCTGATCACAGTGGAAGCTGGGACACCGGGGAGAAACGCTGGAAGGGGTAAGTAAAGCTTTTTTATTTTAGGATGAGCAGCAGCATGGGAGCCATATCTAACACAGGGGAGGCATGTGCCATCACAGGGGGGCGCAGGGGCATATAATACGCACCGCTGCCCCAGCCCGTCACTGCGGTGCGATATCAGCACCATGGTGATGGACAGCGGCTGTGCATATTATATGAGTGGGAGCAGGAGATCAAAGGCTGCAGCCCGCAGCATTCACCTGCCCCCAGCAGCGCTCCAGAGCTGCTGCCCCCACCTCCCCTGGACCCTGCAGTGTGTGTGTGTGTGTGTATATATATATGTATGTGTATATATATATATATATATATATATATATATATATATATATATATATAAAAGCAAGCATTGTTGACCTTAGGGAGATCAACATATCCACTGCGGAGACACCATCACGTGTTTCTCAACGCAGTGATTCTAGAGCAATGCACCCTGGGAAGTATGCAAATAAGAAAGCCGCGGAGACACCATCACGTGTTTCTCAACGCTGCCAGGAAACTAGCCAGGTCTTTCACCGGGAAGGAACGTGATGGTGTCTCCGCGGCTTTCTTATTTGCATACTTCCCAGGGGGCAATGCTCTAGAATCACTGCGTTGAGAAACACATGATGGTGTCTCCGCAGTGGATATGTTGATCTCCCTAAGGTCAACAATGCTTGCTTAAGTAGTCTTTTACTAGGCATTGCCCCCACTAGCCAGATTCCTACTCCACACTGATGAGGGGCAAATACCCCGAAACGGCTGTCTGTGGATGGATACCATGTTTGGTATAGGTGGTCTCCTTGACTGCAGACTGCACTTCCCGTGGTTGTTCCTTCCCGGTGAAAGACCTGGCTAGTTTACTGCCAGCGTTGAGAAACACGTGATGGTGCCTCCGCGGCTTTCTTATTTGTGTATATATATATATATATATATATATATATACACACACACCCCTACACCCCCCGTATGTTCGGCTTATAAGACGCACCCCCTACTTTCCCCCAAAATTTGGTGGAACAAAAGTGCGTCTTATAAAGCGAAAAATACGGTACATTTCCAGTTATAAAAAACTGATTAGCAGTATTTTACGTTGTGCATATTTTCTGTGTAAGATTTAAATAAATCAGGTAAATAATACAGTGCCTTGCCCCCTTTATTTGGCCCCCTTAAATGTTTCAACCTTTTCCCACATTTCAGGCTTCAAACATAAAGATAAAAATGTTAATGTAATGGTGAAGAATCAACAAGTGGGACACAATTGTGAAGTTGATCAAAATGTATTGCTTATTTTAAACTTTTTTAAAAAATAACTGAATATTGGGGAGTGCAATATTATTCGTCCCCTTTAAGTTAATACTTTGTAGCGCCACCTTTTGCTGCGATTACAGCTGCAAGTCGCTTGGGGTATGTGTCTATCAGTGATGCACATCGAAAGACTGAAATTCTTGCCCATTCTTCCTTTGCAAATAGCTCGAGCTGAGTGAGGTTGGATGGAGAGCGTTTGTGAACAGCAGTTTTCAGCTCTTTCCACAGATTCTCGATTGGATTCAGGTCTGGACTTTGACTTGGTCATTCCAACACCTGGATATGTATATTTGTGAACCATTCCATTGTAGATTTTGCTTTATGTTTGGGATCATTGTCTTGTTGGAAGACAAATCTCCATCCCAGTCTTAGGTCTTTTGCAATACAATAGGATAAAGAGTTGCACACAAGTCACAATGTATATGGGAATAATGAAAAGCAGAGCTACTATGGGAATACTAGACTGAAAAATACAATGAACTATGTGAAAAAATGAAAAGCATGAAAATGGAATATGCATAACTGCTATGAATAATAGGAATATAAAAAACTAGATGGTGGCCCGATTCTAACGCATCGGGTATTCTTGAATTTATTGTGTAGTTAATGTATGATTAACCACTTTTCCACTGTGGCCGGCGGTGAGTTGCAGGCTGTGGCATTGGGAGGTGTAGGTTGACCTGGTATGTGGGCTGATGCTGGTATGTGCCCCCATCGTGGTGTAGCCACCATCTTGACATGTGCCCCCATCGTGGTATAGGTAGGATCCTTGTGTATACAGCATCCTGGTCTGTGTCCCATCCAGGTATAGTCTCCATCCTTGTATGGCCCCGATCCTGGTATGTGGGTTGATGCTGGTATGTGGCCCCATACTGGTATGTGGCCCCATCGTGGTATAGGCAGGATCCTTGTGTATGCAGCATCCTGGTCTGTGTCCCATCCTGGTATAGTCTCCATCCTTGTATGGCCCTCATAATGGTATGTGGGTGTCTGTGTAGGGCGGTGTTTGTGTTGCACGGTGTGTGTGTATTACATTCTGTGTGTGTTGCAGTGCGTATGTGGGGCGATGTGTATGGGTGTGTGTTTTGTGCGGCGTGTGTATTTGTGTGCTGCTTTGTGTGTGTGTGGGGGGCGTGTGATTGTGGGGAGATGTGTGTGTGCGGGGGTGTTTGTGTGCGGCTGTGTGTGTGTGCGCGCTCGTGTGTGGGTGGTTGTATGTGTGTGGGGGGCGCGTTTGATATGAGCGGGGTTGTGTGTGTGCGTGGTGGTTTGTGTGTGCCAGTGTGTGTGTGTGTGTGTGTGTGTGTGTGTGTTTTGGGCTGTGTGGGAGTCGTGGTGTGTGTGTGACTTCATTTCCCACTGGCCATGAATAGTAATGATTGGCTCATGAGCACTCCGGGATGCAGTTCTCCCACTAACCACCGATGAATGCAGGGGAAGCACATTGCTACTTAAATATTAACACTGCAGTGAATGTTAAGTAGCCACTCATGAATAGTAATGAGCGGCTCATAAATAGTAATGAGCGGCTTGTTAACATTCACAGCAGTGTTAATACTTAAGTAGCCATGTGCTTCCCCTGCATTTATCGTTGGTTAGTGGGAGAGCTGCGTCTCGGAGTGCTGGGTTCCTAGTGCGCCGCAGCTGCGTCACCTCCGGTCCCCATCCCTCTATGTGTCTCTGTGGTGCGGGGAAGCCCTGCGATGCCGCAGCTGCGTCTCCTCTGGTCCTTGTCACTCTGTGTCTCTCTGTGGTGCGGGGAAGCCCTGCGATGCCGCAGCTGTGTCCCCTCCAGTCCCCATCCCTCTGTGTCTCTGTGGCGTAGTTGGGTCACTGACCCGCGCTTCGGGGCCTCCTGTGGGTCGGGGCTTACTGTGCTCCATCGCGTTGGGTGTAGGGAGCTTTGATGGCAGTGTCCCTTGTACCTGTGTCATGGCGTTGTCAGGGTTTTGGCAAGTGGGCGTGTCCTAATTGAGCGGTTGTCGCTGCTGATTGGGTGTGGGTAGAGTAAGGTGTGGGTGTCTGGGGGATGTGATGCAGGGCCGCTGCTGATTAAGTGAGATGGAGTGAGGGGTGGGTGTGGGGGGGTGTTCGGCCTGTTAGAGCTGTGTGGGGCTTGGTTTAGGTGGTTTCAGCATATGACGTCATTTCTTGGACGGACAGACAGACAGAGAGACAGAATAGGGCAATTATATTTAGATGTTTAGTCATTGTATTGATCAATGTAAAAGAGCCCCAAACCACGCCAAGGTAATATTATAAAGGGGATTATTTACTGGGGAGATAAGAGTTAATGTTATGTGACGCCACCTGCGGGTTGCAGTTAAGGATGGAGAACCGCCGCTGTTAAATGTGGGTACTCCCAGAGCTGGTGGTGATTGCAGCAATGGTGTTAGGCCATCCGCAGGTAGGGCCGTGTATGGGAGATGATGAGGGGTAATAACGGAGACCACACCAGGTTGTCTTTAACAGTCTCTACTCACTTGGACACAGGGGTTGCTGGTTCAGGTCCCTTGGAGTAGCAGTGTAGTGACCCAGGTTGCTCTGTCCCCGGCACTCTCTGTTGGTTGGGCCCCCGTAGCATGGAGCGTCTGGGGCCCGACTGTCCCTTTTAGGGTACAGTATCCTTTTCCGTACAGCGGGCAATGCGGACCCTGTGGGGAGGTAAGTGTCCGAACCCCGATCCTAGTTTACTGCTGATGCCCCCGGATTATTTGGTTAGGTGAAGTCCGTGAAGGTGTCCTCACTGGGCAGGTATTTATCAAGCCTTGTAGAACTGGCACCTCATCTAGGGCCCTGTGCTCCGTTCTTGCTCCGGTCCCAACGGTATCTCCGGTACCCGACCTGGCGACCTCTCTCCTGTGCCCTCGGGTCACCGTTGCACGGACCCAGTTCAGGCACGTCCACACACCTGTGTGCCACACTTCTCTAGACTCTCTACTGACTGCTGACCCCTCCCACTAGGCTGGCTAATCCCAGGGACTCGTTCCTTTCCATGGCGACCATCCCCTTACATGGTTAACCCTCTATGCCCGATGTGGAGTGGAGAACTAGGATTTTGGTTGTGCTTTGGTGGTATCGGCACTGGTACTCCAGGTCCCAGGGGGTAGGTCCTGCATGCCCAAGAGGATGCAGTTCCCTGTAGTGCAATGCAGTTATAAATAGCATGTCCTTGGGCTGTAAGTGAAATAGAGTTTTATTGCAACCGCAATAGAAAAGAAAGTAGTTAAACAATACATAACGTTCTTCCCTCACAGGGGAGGCTCATTTCTTAAATGTTGCAAACTTTAAGTATTCCCCCATCAACACACCACCGAAAAAGGTCCTGGTTCCCCATAACCCTTTGAGGAGGCAGGTCACCGGTCTCTGTGGTGGCCAGGTCTGGGCCTTCTATATCCCAGACCTTTCCTCCAACCTTCCTCTCCTTGGTGGTGGTATCAGTGTCCTGATGGTGACAAGGATTACTCTTGGAGGCACACTTGGTGCAACTATTTACAATAAAAGTTTTTGGCTGCTGCCAGTCCTGCAGCTGAGGTCCAATTTTAAACTAACTTTTCAAACAGGTTAATCAGGTTACTGTTTCGAGGATTATTCAACATTTTTCAAACGTATGCAGATTTTTAAAGAAAATAACAAATGCAACATTTAAAACAACAACAACTACTGTGGTAGCCTTGTTCTGCTACCATGGTTGCGCCTGGGAGCCGTTCCCGGCTCCCTGGCATCAGGCGTTCTCCTAACACACCCGGGCAAAGTGTCCTGGCAGGCCGCAGCGGCGACAGATCGGTACCAGTACATTAAGGGTGTCAGACGGAGACTTCTCATCCGATGGGGACTCTTCCTCCAGCTCCACCACCAACTCCTCCGGCACAGAACGCGTTGACAGGGAGGCACGGTAGACCGTTCCATCCAAAGCGCGGGACCAAGGCTGCCTCCGGGGTGCTGGAGCCGGAGTCTGTCTCCTCCGGGTCCAAAGTGGTGAGGGCTGGGACGACTTGGTCAACATCCGCGGCCACCACGGCCGGATCATCACAGCTGTCCGTCTCCTCCTTCAGTGACAGGGTGGCTGGCATGATCGGTGCCACTGCGCCGGACGCTGCAACCCTTGGGACGTCACCATCTCTCTGCGCCTCCATCTTGCCAATCCCCCTTGGGGGGACTGAGGCACTCTGGGAGCTTCCAGGTCCAGTTACAGCCGACTTCCGCCTGCACTCTCAGGACTTGTGGGTGAGGCTTCTATTCGCGTGCTTTTGCAGTTCCGCGCTCTTTTGGGCACAGTGATGGCGCAGCTAATTTTTCAGCATTAAAGATGGCGACAGTCTTTACACAAACAGTCCATTAAATACAGTTCATAAGGCACATGTCACCCATGATAACGGGCCTTGTCCGTATCCTGTTCGTTATCCTGTACACATCCTCTTCATTATCTACGAGACCCAGCTCTGTAGGGAAAATAGCAGCAAGTAGAGCAATAAATAGGACTGAGCTGTAATACTGGATGCAGCTGTGACTACATGTTATATGATCGTGTTACACAACCCACAAGTGCACAGACATAACCCATTCTCCACGCGACAAGTGGCCAGTGTACCTCCGAATGCCAGGTCTGAATTTTAGTCCCAGTCCGGCTCTGGTCCCTAACCTATATGTAACACCCAGGGCACGGGACCGGGCAACAGCCACCACAGTAACATTTCCAATTATATATACTGCCCGGGACCGAGTACCCCATTCCCTGTACGACACAGATGCTGCGTTCTCCATAGTGCTGTGGCCTGTTTATATTGCTAATGGGCAGGGATACAAAATCTGATTGTTTTCCTCACCAATTTCTGAGACCCATAACTTTGCTTTTTTGGGGGGGGAAGGGGAATGGAAGAAAGCTGTAGTTTTCACTGGTGCTAATTTTGGGTGCATACCACGTAAGGAATGCGCAATGACATTTTTGGGGGCTGATCCCACCATGGAAACCACTATGAAAAGTCCTCAAATGAATGAACATATGCCTCTACTTGCTGTGCACAGGTTCTGGCTTTTGAGCATTTTTTTTAACCACTTCAGGTTTCTAAAACCACCAAGCAGTTAAAAGAAGTCACCGCCACAGTCTTCTGGTGTTTGCCACTTGGAAGATGCTCTGTCCTTTACAATGTAGATCAATGGGAAGGCTCGAAAGATGCCCGGACATCTGTTGCTGTGTTTGACCATCGCATTTTCTGTGCAGTAAAACAATGTGTGACAAAAACAATGAGGAAACACTATAAAAAAAAACAAAAACAAAGATGGTCAAAAAACAGAAAAAATGCCTAGGAAACTACTGTAAAACTACACAAGAGATGGGTCAGTAAAAAAACACCACGGTTTTCAGCATCTTCTGCTTCATAAACTTGGTTGTTCTGCTTGAGTTTAAAATACCCTGTGTGCACATACCCATATAGTGGTTTTCAGGTTTTAGAAACCCATTCCCTGGATTGTTTGTTTGAAAACAAACTGCTGTATTCACTCTCCCCAGGCCCGCTATAGTCTGCGGTTTCTAATTTTTATAACAAAAAGGAAGCATCAGATATCAAGAGGATGTGAGCAGTTAGTAGCATGTAAGGGGTAACTTACATAAATACATCACTAGAACCACCATCCGTACATTAATGCATCCCTGGAATAAAGTTTTAAGGATTTGGTGAGATTATGCTCAGTTTCTGCTCAAAAAATAAATATGAACACACGTTCATTTACACTGTTTTTGGATAAGAATCTCGCCAAATTCTCCTCATAATCTCAAAGCAAAGTTTTGAGGATTTTTACATTTTAACTTAGCCGTGAAGCTTGTTTTGGATTGTTAAATGTGTACAAGATCAGATCCACGGTCATTACATAAGTGCAGCACCAGAACCACCGTACATGAATGCAGCACCAGAATCAGTGTCAGTACATGAATGCAGCTCAAGAAGCACCATCAGTACATAAATGCAGCGCAAGAACCATCAGCACATAAATGCAGCGCCAGAACCAAGGTCAGCACATGAATGCACCACCCGAACCACCCTCAGCACATGAGTAGAAGGCCAAAACCAGGGTCAGCACATGAATGCAAAGCTAGAACCAAAGTCAGCATGTGAATGAACCGCCAGAACCACCCTCAGCACAATAATGTAGCACCAAATCCACAGTCTGCTCATGACTGCAGCACCATGAATGCAGAGCCTGAACTACTGTCAGTACATGATTAAATAATCAAGCTTAGCCCAATATACAATTGTATTGCACAAACCTACAACTCCCAGGTTGTCTTGAAGAATGGTAAGGAGATGCTGGGAGTTATCAGTCATCATCAGACTGTGGACCATACAGGAAACATAGTACCGATGAGACTCGGGCAGTATCACAATTATTTACATGCAGGTACCTTATAGGTGATGTCCTCTCAGATCGGCGTTGTTCCTGTGCTTTGATTCTCCATGAAGTAAAGACGCCATGATAAGATGTTGCACAAATTTTGTGTGTCCAGATTTCCCTTTTATCCTTCTGCAGCACTTCCCAACATGGCGCTCTTAAAAATAAAAGTATCATTATAGTGCCCCATAAATGTCTCCTATGCTGCACCCCTGAAAAGATACCTTCAGTGCTTCCTTCAAAAAATATTCCCCCCACAAACTCCCCCTCTCCATCATATTTCTCCCCAGGCTGCCCCTCTCCATCAGATTTCTCCCCAGGCTGCCCCTCTCCATCAGATTTCCCCCAGGCTTCCCCTCTCCATCATATTCCCCCACACTGCCCTTCTCCGTCATATCCCCCAAACTGCCCCACTTCATCATATTACCCCTAGGCCGCCTCTTTCCATCATATTCACCTCCAGGCTGCCCCTCTTTATTATATTACTCCACGTTGCCCCTCCATCATATTTTCCCCACACTGCCACTCTCCATCATATTCCCCCAGGCTGAGCCTCTCTACATCACATTCCCCCCAGGCTGCCCCTCTCCATCATATTCCCCCACGCTGCCCCTCTCTGTCGTATTCCTCCCCAGACTGCCCCACTTCATCATACTTCCCCAGGCTGCATCTCTGCATCTTATTCCCCCCCAGGCTGCCCCTCTTTATCATATTCCCCCACGTTGCCCCTCTCCATCATATTTATCATATTTCCCCCCCACCCCCCCACGGCTGCCTCTCTCCATAATATCCCTGCTTCGAACACACACACACTCAATAGTTCCTCTCCAAAATATTCCTCCCCACACTACTCCAGTACAAAATCCCCCCCTTGGAGGCACACATTGCCCATCTGTATAATGTACTCCCTCCACTTTCTCTCGCAAAGCTGTGCCCCCTTTCACCCATCTTGTGCCCTAATCCCCTCCCCACTCATCCACATTGATAAAATATTTAATCTTCTGCTCCGTGGAGCACTTACCGGTACTTGACGTGTCTCTGTGTGCCATGAGATGATGTCAGCAATGTACTGACATCATGACACTGCCACACTTCAGGGCCCAGTGACTGCGGTACACTGATCAGGAAGCAGGGCCTGATAGAGGCTCAATCTATGCCCACAGTCTAATCAGCAAAACTAGGAGACGGAACGCAGCAAGCCACCCCCTGCTCCTGTTGATTTTAGCTGTGTAGCGCAGCATGATCATGCTGAAGGCAAACTAATGCTGCCTGCCGTGCATGCTGCAGAAGAGAGAGTGGTCCATTGCAGGGTCCAGCCCTTCTGGCATTTGCCAAAATTGCCTTATGGCCAGTCCGGCCCTGTTAGGGACCTCAAAAATAGAGATTACCTTGGTGTGGTTTTGGGGCTCTTTTGCATTGATCAATACAATGGCTAAACATCTCTTATATTCCTATTATTCATAGTAGTTGTGTATATTCCATTTTCATGTTTTTCATTTTTTCAGATAGTTCATTGTATTTTTCAGTCTAGTATTCCCATAGCAGTTCTGCTTTTCATTATTCCCCTATACATTGTGACTTGTGTGCAACTCTTTATCCTATTGTATAGCTTTATGTTTGAGTCTTACACCATATTCATACCATTGGTGTTCCAGACGTCCATTCTTTAATCATGTCTTTTGCAGACTCTAACAGGGTTTTCTTCAAGAATAGTCCTGTATTTGGCTCCATCCATCTTCCCATTAATTTTAACCATCTTCCCTGTCCTTGCTGAAGAAAATCAGGCCCAAACCATGATGCTGCCACCACCATGTTTGACAGTGGGGATGGTGTGTTCAGGGTGATGAGCTGTGTTGCTTTTACACCAAACCATATATATCTTTGAAATTGTGCCCAAATAGTTGGATTTTGGTTTCATCTGACCAGAGCACCTTCTTCCACATGTTTAATGTGTCTCCCAGGTGGCTTGTGGCAAACTTTAAACAACACTTTTTATGGATATCTTTGAGAAATGGCTTTCTTCTTGCCACTCTT
This sequence comes from Anomaloglossus baeobatrachus, assembly GCF_048569485.1. Lineage (NCBI taxonomy): Eukaryota > Metazoa > Chordata > Amphibia > Anura > Aromobatidae > Anomaloglossus > Anomaloglossus baeobatrachus. Next base: position 166,674,791 of record NC_134362.1, read on the forward strand.
CCATAAAGGCCAGATTTGTGCAGTATACGGCTGATTGTTGTCCTATGGACAGACTCTCCCACCTCAGCTGTAAATCTCTGCAGTTCATCCAGAGTGATCATGGGCCACTTGGCTACATCTCTGATCAGTCTTCTCCTTGTTTGAGATTACATTTTTGAGGGACGGCCGGGTCTTCGTAGATTTGCAGTGGTATGATACTCCTTCCATTTCAATATGATCGCTTGCACAGTGCTTCTTGGGATGTTTACAGTTTTGGAAATCTTTTTGTAACCAAATCCAGATTTTAAACTTCTCCACAACAGTATCATGGACCTGTTGTGTTCTTTGGTCTTCATGATTCTATCTGTGCTTTAAACAGAACACTGAGACTATCACAGAGCAGGTGCATTTATACGGAGACTTGATTACACACAGGTGGCTTATATTTATCATCATCAGTCATTTAGGACAACATTGGATCAGAGATCCTCAATGAACTTCTGGAGTGAGTTTGCTGCACTGAAAGTAAAGGGGACGAATAATATTATAATAATAACATTGCACTCCCCACTTCTCAGTTATTTTTTTTTTTTTTTAAGTTTAAAATAAGCATTACATTTCATTCAACTTCATAATTTTGTCCCACTTGCTGTTGATTCTTCACCATAACATTACATTTTTTATCTTTGTTTGAAGCCTGAAATGTAGGAAAAGGTTGAAAAATTCAAGCGGGCCGAATATAGGGGGCAAGGCACTGTATATTGTTTGAACATAACTATAATAGGCCAGCTCAGTTACAGTTCGCTTTTTACATAATTTCTTTCAGTTTGTTTTTTTAAGTTTAGGGATTCATATTGGTTTGCCCTCAGCATTCTAGAAGTACAGTACAGTGGAACCCTGGATTAAGAGTACCGTATTTTTCGCTTTATATGACGCACTTTTCCTCCCAAAAATTTGGGAGGAAAATGGGGGGTGCGTCTTATAATCCGAATATAGCGGTACCTGGCGGTCCTGTCTGTGTGGCGATCGGGTGGCCAGGTGCCTGTGGCTGCGTGCAAGCGTCCGGGTACCTGTGCGGTGGCAGCCGGGTACCCGTGGCTGTGTGCGAGCGGCAGCCGGGTGCTGTGTGCGGGCGGCAGCCGGGTGTGCGGGCGGCAGTCGGGTGCCGTGTGCGGGCGGCAGTCGGGTGCTGCCCTTACACAGGCACCTGGCTGCCGCCCGCACGCAAGCACAGGTACCCGGCCGCTTGCACGCAGGGTGGGCGGGCAGCCTCCTGGCTGCCACTCTGTGCGTGCGGGGCGGGCGGCTGTGCAGCAAATTACCTAGTTTGTCCGCGGTCCCACTTTCAAATGATGCCGCCGGGAGCGGGCGCGTGCGCAGATGGAGCTCTTGGATGAGAGCTCTATCTGCGCACGCGCTGCTCCGGGAGTCGGCGCGTGCGCAGATGAAGCCCTTGGATGAGAGCTCCATCTGCGCATGCGCCGCTTCGGGCGCCATCACCTGAATCGGGACCGCGGACACACTGGGAAAACACCGCATCGGTCTGCTCAGTCACCGCCGCAGCCACCACTGAGCCGTCACCGCCGCTGCCACCACTGAGCCGTCATTTGAACCGGGACCGCGGACACTGGGACACTCACTGCACCGGCCTGCTGCACGACTCACCCGCCGCCGCTGCTGCCGCCGCCACCACCACCACGGACCCCGCGGCTCCTGCCACCCCGGACGCTACCGCACCTGCCACCACGGACCCGCTGCCACTGACCCGCCGCGCCTGCCAGCACAACCTGTGCCTCCTGTGACCCCGCTTCACCACCACTGCTGCCCCCCTCAGGTAAGAGAACACCGGAGTATAAGATGGACCCCATTTTTCTTTTTTTAAAATTTTTTATGTCTAAATTTGGGTTGCGTCTTATAATCCGGTGCGTCTTATAAAGCGGAAAATACGGTAACTTGGTTTGAGAGTGTTTTGTAAGATAAGCAAAGCTTTTTGCAAATTTGTAACTTGGTTTAAGAGCAATGATTTGCAATAATAGCAAATACTCACCGTGTACACTACAGGTTCCGTCCTTTCACCGTGCTCTGACCCGCTCTGGAGGTAACTTTCTGTACTGTATACAGTATACCATTGTACAGTACAATATATACTATATAACATGTCTATGATTTTGCATTTGTGCATACAGTATTGTACTTTCTTTCTGCTAACCAATACAGCACATTGCTTGTAATGTAATCTAATTTCCTGTGCAGTATTCCTACCCTACATTTGGCTTAGTTCTGCCCTTATTTTGGGGAGAATAGATATGGGTTGCGTTTTTTGTGTATTGTATAAATATGACAACCTTAATTCTAGTACATCATTTTTTCTCTCTTTAGTGTACCTCCCGCACACCAACAATTCTATTATAAGCTAACGTGCAGTTTAATTTGTTTTATGTTTTTTACTGCATTTTTCAGTATTTTGTATTAGTGTACTGTAATAATTTTATATGAATACAGTACATTATTTTGTTTTACTGGAAAAAGTTTATATAAACACAATAAATATTTTTTGGTTGTGGAACGAATTATCTGCGTTTCAGTTATTTCCGATGGGAAAATTTGCTTTCATATAAGAGTAACTTGGTTTAAGAGCACACTCTCGGAACGAATTATGCTCGTAATCTAAGGTTCCACTGTATTTACTAAGCAAAACAAAAATAACAATACCTTTTTGTATATTTTGTTAAATATATAGAAACTAGATGGTGGCCCGATTCTAACGCATCGGGTATTCTAGATATGTGCCCCCATCGAGGTATAGGCAGGATCCTTGTGTATGCAGCATCCTGATCTGTGTCCCATCCTGGTATAGTCTCCATCCTTGTATGGCCCTCATCCTGGTATGTTGTCTGATGCTTTGATGTGGCCCCATGTTGGTATGTGCCCCCATCGTGGTGCAGCCACCATCCTGACATGTGCCCCCATCCTGGTCTGTGTGTGCAATCTGGTGTAGGCAGCCTCCCAGTATAGGCACCATCCAGAATGTTTCCTAAGGTGTCCCTTGTACCTGTCCGCCGGCTGCTCGCTCCTGTCCGGCATCCGCTCCGCTTTTCCACTGGGGCCGCTGGTGAGTTGCAGGCTGTGGCGTTGGGAGGTGTGGGTTGGCCTGGTATGTGGGCTGATACTGTGATGTGACCCAATGCTATGTGCCCCCAATGTGGTGTAGCCACCATCCTGACATGTGCCCCCATCGTGGTACAGGTAGGATCCTTGTGTATGCAGCATCCTGGTCTGTGTCCCATCCGGGTATAGTCTCCATCCTTGTATGGCCCCCATCCTGGTATGTGTATTGATGCTGGTATTTGGCCCCATGCTGGTATGTGCCCCTATCGTGGTTCAGCCTCTATCCTGACATGTGCCCCCATTATGGTATAGGTAGGATCCTTATGTATGCAGCATCCTGGTCTGTGTCCCATTCGGGTATGGCCCCCATCCTTGTATGTGGGTTGATGCTGGCATGTGGTCCCATCCTGGTATGTGGCCCCATCGTGGTATAGGCAGGATCCTTGTGTATGCAGCATCCTAGTCTGTGTCCCATCCTGGTATAGTCTCCGTCCTTGTATGGCCCCCATCCTGGTATGTGGGTGTCTGTGTTTGATATGTGTCTGTGGGCGGTGTTTGATATGAGCGGGGTTGTGTGTGCGCGTGCGCGCGGCAGTGTGTGTGCATGGTGGTTTGTGTGTGCCGGTGTGTGTGTGTGTGTGTTGGACTGTGTGGGAGTCGTGGTGTGTGTGTGGGAGTCGTGGTGTGTGTGTGTGTGTGTGTGTGTGTGTGTGTGTGTGTGTGTGGCTTCATTTCCCGCTGGCCATGAATAGTAATGATTGGCTCATGAGCACTCCGGGATGCAGCTCTCCCACTGACCTCCAATGAATGCAAGGGAAGCACATGGCTACTTAAATATTAACACTGCAGTGAATGTTAAGTAGCTGCTCATGAATAGTAATGAGCGGCTCATGAATAGTAATGAGCGGCTCCTTAACATTGACAGCAGTGTTAATTTTTAAGTAGCCATGTGTTTCGCATGAATTTATCGTTGGTTAGTGGGAGAACTGCGTCCCGGAGTGCTGGGTTCCTAGTGTTCCGCAGCTGCGTCACCTCTGGTCCACATCTCTCTGTGTGTCTCTGTGGTGCAGGGAAGAAGCCCTGCAATGCCACAGCTGCGTCTCCTCTGGTCCCCGTCCCTCTGTGTCTCTGTGGCATAGTTGGGTCACTGACCTGCGCTTTGGGGCCTCCTGTGGGTCGGGGCTTAAGGGCGCTTTCACACTTACGTTGAACGGCATCCATTGCAATCCACCACCTTTGAGGAATTACGGTAACCGTTGCAGGAATCTGTTTATTCCTCATAGGCTTCTATTAAGGGCGGATTGCAATGGAGGGTTTTGCGTTGCATCCGCTCCGCGACGCATCAGTTGTTTTGTGACCGTCCGTGCCTGTCGGGCGGAAGGAACGCTGAATGTAGCATTCTTTGTTGCTGTAAAAAAACGCACTCCGCAGGATTTTGTCGGGATCTATTAAGAGGTATAATGAATGTCTATGGTGCTTAATTCCGTTGCCATGTGTTTCGCAACGGATTCCAGTGCAGGATTCCATCACATTCTACTGAGCATGCTCAGCATGTCCAGCAGAATGCTCTAAATCGTTAAAAGCACTCCTGGTCTCTCTCTCTCTCTTTCTCTCTCTCTCTGTCGGTCGGTTTCTCTCTCGGTCTCTGTCTCTCTCTGTCTGTCTATCTCTCTGTCTCTGTTAATGTTGGTCGCTCTCTTTCTCTGTCGGTCTGTCTCTCCCTCACTCCCCCTCTCTCATACTCACGGATCACTGGCGCGGCACTGCACAGCTGTCACACTGTGGCGGCTTCTCTTTTGAAAATGCCGGCCGCTCATTATTCGATCTCGTATTCCCTGCTTCCCCCACCCACCGGCACCTATGATTGGTTGCAGTCAGACACTCCCCCACTCTGAGTGACAGCTGTCTCACTGCAACCAATCACAGCCACCGATGGGCGCGTCTATATCGTGCAGTACAATAAATAAATAATTAAAAAAAAATCGGCGTGCAGTCCCACCCAATATTGATACCAGCCAAGATAAAGCCACACGGCTGAAGGCTGGTATTCTCAGGATGGGGAGCACCCCAGCCTAAAAATTTCATCCAGCAACCGCCCGGAATTGCCGCATCCATTAGATGCGACAGTCCCGGGACTCTACCCGGTCATCCCGAATTGCCCTGGTGCGGTGGAAATCGGGGTAATAAGGAGTTAATGGCAGCCCATATCTGCCATTAAGTCCTAGGTTAATCATAGCAGGCATCTATGAGACACCCCCCCCATGATTAACCTGTAAGTGAAAGTAAACACATACACCGAAAAAACACCCTCTTTCACCACTTTATTAATCCCCAAATACCCCTCCAGGTCCGGTGTAATCCACAGAGGTCCCATGACGCTTTCAGCTCTGCTACATGAAGCTGACAGGAGGGGCCTTAAAACACCACCTCTCACTGTGAGCTCCAGGCAGCAACTGAAGTGAATCGCGCTGTCAGTGGAAAAGTGGAGACGTCACTCAGGCATTGCTGGTGTGTGTGCAGTGATGATGGGTGCGGTAGTGCCTGGGTTTGTGCGGTGATGAGTGCGGTAGTGCGTGCGTGTGTGCGGTGATGTTGGGTGCGGTTGTGCTTGGGTGTGTGCGGTGATGATGGGAGCGGTAGTGCCGGTGTATGTGCGGTGATGATAGGAGTGGTAGTGCTGGTGTATGTGCGGTGATGATGGGTGCAGTAGTGCCGGTGTATGTGCGGTGAGGATGGGGGCGGTAGTGCCAGTGTATGTGCGGTGAGGATGGGAGCGGTAGTGCCGGTGTATGTGCGGTGGTAATGATGGGAGCGGTGGTGCCAGTGTATGTGCAGTGAGGATGTTATCAGGGTTTCGGCGAGTGGGTGTGTCCTAATTGAGCGGTCATCGCTGCTGATTGGGTGTGGGTAGAGTAAGGTGTGGGTGTGTGGGGGATGTGATGCAGGGCCGCTTCTGATTGGGTGAGGTGGAGTGAGGGTTGGGTGTGGGGGGAGTGTCCGCCCTGTTGGAGCTGTGTGGGCGTGGTTTAGGCGGTTTCAGAGTATGACGTCATTTCTTGGACAGAGTGACAGAATAGGGCAATTATATAAATTGTTAAACTATTGGTGCATTGTCCTCAACTAATGGCAAATAACTCATTCTTAAATTGTCATTGTTAATACCAAGTTGCTATGACATTTTTAATAAAGTTTCTTATTTGCCTTTTTTTCAGTGCAGTTTCAAAATCATTTTAACTTCTTTAATTTATTTGAATCTACTTTATCGTTTAACCTATAATGTGATATGTAATGCACATTTTTGTCTCCAGTTGCTCAGAAGCTGAAACCACTTTGCAGCGTTAGCATCCCTGCTCTACCCAGCACAGATGCCGACTCACACTGTTCTGCTTCCTCCTCCTCCTCCTCCTGGGGCCTGTGCATGCTGCACAGGCTCCCCAGGAATGCGCTGAGGTCACGTGCGTGCACACCTGCCCTACTCTTAAAGGGCCAGCACGCCATTTCCCAGTAATGACTCTCAGCCTGCGGCTGAGAGGCACTAGATATTTAAGGTATCCTCCCACTAGGGGAGGTGCCTACGCAACACCCTTAGTCTACAGTTTGCTAGCTAGTTGTCAAGTCCTGTGCTCCTGTCCTGTTTCTTTTTTCTGAATTTGCCTTTCCATACCTATCTGTCTCTGCCATGCCCACCTTCCTGTTTGCCTCAGCCTCCTCACTTGTACTTTCCTGCACTGGTATTCATACCTGGGTCCTTTTCCTGTCCCGGGGGTCATCTGCCACAGTTCCAGTCACTGCCTGGTAGTGGTTCCTTGCATCTCCCTAACGGCAGCCTCTCCTACTAAAGGGTAAGCTCAAGTTCCCCCTGTATTCCAGTAGGTCCATGCATGCTCACCTCCTCAACACCAGTGGTGAGAGTTACAGTTTGTGCATGCCACGTACTCTGCTGACTTTGACACCCTTCCGCTGCCAGTGCTGTGCTCGGAGATATTGCACATGTGGCAACAGCAAAATCAGATAATGTCCTTTCTGCTGACTATCAACACCCATTTGAATGACCTGGCTACAGCTGTTTCATCAGCATCCACCCAGCCCGCAGCTCCGGCACTGAGAGAATCCTGGCCTTTTGTCTGCTCCACCACGTTTTTACAGCGCTCCCAAGCAATGCCGAAGGTTCATTAATCAGTGCTCCTTGCACTTTGAACTTCTGCCAGATTGGTTCACTTCAGAGCAGGCCTAAGTGAGTTTCCTGATGTCACATCTTGGTGGGGAGGCTCTCTCTTGGTTTAACCTTCTTTGGGAGAGAAGAGATCCGGTCACCTCCAACATCCTGGACTTTCTGGAAGCCTTCCAGAAGGTTTTTAATTAGCTTGGTAGTGTCACCGCTGCTGCATCTTCTCTCCTGCAGTTGCAGAGGGGTGTTCACACTGTCGGTCAATATGTGGTTCAGTTCTGCACCATCTCCTCAGAACTAGGTTGGAATAATAAGGTGCTGATGGTGGATTTTTGGGAAGACTTAGGCTACTTTCACACATCCGGTTTGAGCCCTGCGGCTCAATCCGGCTGTGAAAACTATGCAACGGATGCGGTGAAAACACCGCATCCTTTGCATCAGTTTTTACATGTGGCCGGTCCGTTTTTTTCCGGTTGCGGCATGCTACTGAGCATGCGCAGTGGAAAATACCGCATGCGGCGACCGGATGCGGTTTTTTCCGCATCGCGCCGCATCCGGCCTCCATAGGGATGCATTGAAAAATGCGCCGCAGCGGCCGGATGCGGCGCGATGCGGTGTTTTTTGCCGGAGCAAAAAACGTTGCAGGGTACGTTCGATCCGGCCGCCGCATCGGCTAAATCTGCCGCATGCGGCAAAAACCGGACCGAACGCAAGCCCCTACGGCACAATGCGGCACTAATGTAAGTCAATGCAAAAAAAAACGCAATCGGCGTTACAAAAGCCGGTTGCGGTTTTTCTGCAGAACGCCGTATTGTGCCGCAGAGCAAAAATCCGGATGTGTGAAAGTACCTACGACAGAATTAAGCATGAATTGTCAGGCTGTGATATTCCCGCTGCTCTGGATGTTCTGATTTCCTTGGCTACCTGTGTCGACCTCAGGTTCTAGGAGCGATCCATAGAGGTGAAACGTTATAGAGGATCAATACATCTTGCTCCATCCCTCCAAAGGCCACTGATGTCCCAGCTTCCAGTTGCCACTCCTGCTTTTCAACTTTTCAATTGTTCTGTGAAGTTCAGCTGCAGGCTAAGCTTCATAAGAGAATTGCAATTATACTTTATCCTACATAATCGCAGTTTCATCCCATAACGAGACCAACATATATATAGTCAAAATATATATTTTTTTAATATTGAAATCACTCAACTTTCTCCATTCAAAAATAAGGAAATTAAATAAGGAAAAAGCAAAAAAAAAATCTGGCATTGTCATGTCCAAAAATATACAGACCTATCATGTTTAAAAAATATGTAAAACTTTGAAAAGTAAGGAGATAGAAACTTTAGAAGTTTTTGTTATACTTTATATCCCGTAGCATTATTTTAATTATAGATTAATACATCTAATATATAAAGCTGAATGTGTAAGTATGTATGTGTGTGTGTGTGTATGTATGTCCGGGATTGGCATCTGCACCGTCGCAGCTACAGCGACAAAAGTTTGCACACTCACACGTTTGGACCCCGATAGCGTCATAGGCTATGTTGTGAGGCGAAATTTTAACCCTGCCCTTTACAGTTATTCACCAAAAAACCTGCCTCCATTAAAGCGAATGGAGCTGGGAGCCACAGTGCAGCCAGAACTTCAGAAGAATGCGCAGCCATGCTCTTAAATGGAATGTTGGCGTGTCACAATGCAGCCAGGGAAAGAGGTAGACACAGACAGGGTAAGAGACACACAAAGAGACAGACACAGACAAAAAGACAGACTGACAGGGAAAGAGACAGACAGGGAGAGAGAGAGACAGGTTAAGAGACAGACCGGTAAAGAGACAGACACAGACAAAGAGACAGAGACTGACACAGGGAAAGAGACAGACAGGGAAAGAGACAGAGAGACAGAGACAGACAGGGAAAGAGATAGATAGACAGGGAAAGAGATTGAGACAGATGGATAAAGAAACAGACAGTCAGAGACAGACAGGGAAAGAGACAGACAGACAAAGAGAGAGAGACAGAGAGAGATATACAGAGGGGGAGACAGTTACTGTTCCAGGCAGCGCCGGGTGCTGGAGCCCGAGAGCATCATAGGCCATGTTGTGAGGCGAAATTTTAACCCCGCGCGTTCCAATTTACCAATCAATTTTGCCCCTATCTATATAATGGGGAAAAAGTGAACCGAAAAGTGTATCGGCACCGTCGCATTTACAATCACAAAATTTTGCACAAACACCTCATGTGACCCAGGGAACGTCGTAGACTATGTTTTGACAGGAAAATTTAACCGCGCGCTTTACAGTTACTCTCCAAAAAACATGCCTCCATTAAAGTAAATGGAGCCTGGAACTACAGGTTATTAGTAGAAGCTGTGATTGGTTGCTATAGGAACAAAAGACATTCATAGTATATGAAGCTTATATGTGCGGTAATAAGATGTCGGTGGGGAGACAGAGAGAGATAGAGAGAGACAGACAGAGAGACAGACAGAGACAAACGGTGAAAGAGACAGAGAAAGACCTGGAAAGAGACAGACCTGGAAAGAGACAGACCTGGAAAGAGGCAGACGGAGCACATTACTTGGCCAATTTAGTTAAATCTGTGTGGAATATCTGTGGTGTTGAAATATATGTTGTGAAATGCTTCTATTAGCTTAGTTTTTGCCTTTTAATAATTACATTTCTATCTATTTGTTTTGTGGTTTTTGTGTGCAGAATAAATTTTTGTTAATACATTCTATTTTGTTAACAGCAGTTATTAACCCGGGCGAAGCCGGGTAGTACAGCTAGTACTTTATAATAGTCAAGTTTTATATGATCACATTCTTAGATGGTGAAAAATCGATTTAATTTGTCCATTGGATAATGCATCAATATCCATAGGTCCTTTTACTGAATTGTTTATAATACCACAGTGCGGCACAAATTACGCCCACAACAGAATGGAAGAAAATCTGAAGTGCAGCACAAAATACATCAATGGCGTGAGAAAGTAAGTGCCAAAAACCACGTAAATTCCCACAGTCATGCCCAAAAAGAATATTTATAACAAAGAACACGATTCAACCTACTCCTTAACCAGCAACATTTAAGGGACTCTGTCAGCATAGAATGCCTGTCCAACCATGTACAGTCGGTTGGTGCATCATGACACAGCCAAACGTTTACAGGCACCTTCCCACCTACTTGTATTCCCACTATTTCCACCTTTCTCTTTTTGATTGAAAGCTCTGCTTTATGGAGCCAGAGAAGGGCAGAGAAAAGTGGAAAACAAGCAGGTGGGAAGGTTGACAAAAATATTTCACAATGTCATGATGCCCCAAGCACCTGTATTTTGTTTTAACAGGCATTATGTGCTGACAGTTCCTTTCACTGCAGAGTACCCCTAAGGCTAGGTTCACATTTTCGTTAAAATGTATCAGTCACAATCCGCGGCTATGGTAAACAACAGCATCCGTTTAGCAGATGCCGTTGTGTCCCATAGACTTGTATTAGTGGCGGATTGCGACTGATGACCTTGCGTTGCATCTGCTGCGTCGCGGTCAGTCGTTTTATGACTGACCACCGGGCGGGAGCAACGCAGAATGTAACATTTTTCTGGCCGTCAAATTTAACGCACCGCGCAGGAATCCGTCGCCATCCGTCAAGCTTGTAATGGATGTCTATGGTGCTGGATTCCGTCGTAATCTGTCTTACAACGGAATCCAGCGCTGGATTCCGTCATGCTCTACTGAGCATGTCCAGCATGTTTGGCACACCCACTGGGCTGTCCCAAACACAAACGGATCATGACTGATCCGTCAAACGGACGCATAGCGGATGTAACGGACGCAACGGATCAGTTTTTTCACAGGATTCCTGTGAAAGGAATCCTGTGAAAAACACATCCGTTGCGTCAGTTGACATCTAAAAAACAATAAGGAATAACGTTTGGAACACCATTCTAAGTCTGAACTGGGTGCAAAAACCTAAAAAAAACATCACTATGGGGAGATAAGGTATGCACACCAGTGACTATGTAAGGGGAATACATGAAATAGCAGAAACTGCTGTGTGAATACTGACTTGAAAAATCCAATAGCTATATGTAAGAGTGAAAATGTGAAAAATGGAATCTGCATTACTGCCATGAACATATGAATCAAGAGAAATTTAGCTACTGAATTGATCAATGCAATAGAGCCCCAACACTACGCCAAAGTATTTCTCTACGTTGGGGTCCCTAGCTTGTGTGTGTCCTCTCATGCAGTTAAAAAAACTTACCGTGTATGGGAAGCTGAGACCCAGGCTATTTATGCGTATGATATGGATTGGCAATAGGTGTGGTTGGGGAGGGTTCACAAACGAAAAACTACTAACAATAAGGAATAACGTTTGGAACACCATTCTAAGTCTGAACTGGGTGCAAAAACCTACACTACGCCAAAATATTTGCACCCAGTTCAGACTTAGAATGGTGTTCCAAACGTTATTCCTTATTGTTAGTAGTTTTTCGTTTGTGAACCCTCCCCAACCACACCTATTGCCAATCCATATCATACGCATAAATAGGACACACACAAGCTAGGGACCCCAACGTAGAGAAATACTTTAGCGTAGTGTTGGGGCTCTATTGCATTGATCAATTCAGTAGCTAAATTTCTCTTGATTCATATGCTCATGACAGTAATGCAGATTCCATTTTTCACATTTTCACTCTTACATATAGCTATTGGATTTTTCAAGTCAGTATTCACACAGCAGTTTCTGCTATTTCATGTATTCCCCTTACATAGTCACTGGTGTGCATACCTTATCCCCCCATAGTGATGTTTTTTTAGGTTTTTGCACCCAGTTCAGACTTAGAATGGTGTTCCAAACGTTATTCCTTATTGTTAGTAGTTTTTCGTTTGTGAACCCTCCCCAACCACACCTCTTGCCAATCCATATCATACGCATAAATAGACTGGGTCTCAGCTTCCCATACACCAGGGGTCTCAAACTCGGCTGGGTGTATGGGCCGCACACAGGAAAAAAATAATTTGAGGGGCCGCATTCCTTTCAGGACAAAGTGACATTGGTAGTGGTACCATTTTTTCTTTCTATACACCCTTGAATCACTGTTTTTGAACAGTTTTCATTTGTCCATTATAACAAAGGTGTAGTGTGTGTATATGTATGTACATATATACATACATACACACTTTTTTTTACATTTTTTCCCCTTTTTGTAAGTAATACAGTTTTACAATAACCACCGCATAGTAATTTTGGCCAACATCTTGTAGTAATGTGCCCCATCTTGTTTCCCGTTCTGTAAAAATGTGTGCATCCTTGTCCCCTTGTAGCAATGTGCCTCAGCTAATACACATCCCCCCCACCCTGTGCAGCCTCAGCTAATACACATCCCCCCCACCCTGTGCAGCCTCAGCTAATACACATCCCCCCCACCCTGTGCAGCCTCAGCTAATACACATCCCCCCCACCCTGTGCAGCCTCAGCTAATACACATCCCCCCCACCCTGTGCAGCCTCAGCTAATACACATCCCCCCCACCCTGTGCAGCCTCAGCTAATACACATCCCCCCCACCCTGTGCAGCCTCAGCTAATACACATCCCCCCCACCCTGTGCAGCCTCAGCTAATACACATCCCCCCCCACCCTGTGCAGCCTCAGCTAATACACATCCCCCCCCACCCTGTGCAGCCTCAGCTAATACACATCCCCCCCACCCTGTGCAGCCTCAGCTAATACACATCCCCCCCACCCTGTGCAGCCTCAGCTAATACACATCCCCCCCACCCTGTGCAGCCTCAGCTAATACACATCCCCCCCACCCTGTGCAGCCTCAGCTAATACACATCCCCCCCACCCTGTGCAGCCTCAGCTAATACACATCCCCCCCACCCTGTGCAGCCTCAGCTAATACACATCCCCCCCACCCTGTGCAGCCTCAGCTAATACACATCCCCCCCACCCTGTGCAGCCTCAGCTAATACACATCCCCCCCACCCTGTACAGCCTCAGCTAATACACATCCCCCCCACCCTGTGCAGCCTCAGCTAATACACATCCCCCTCACCCTGTGCAGCCTCAGCTAATACACATCCCCCCCACCCTGTGCAGCCTCAGCTAATACACATCCCCCCCACCCTGTGCAGCCTCAGCTAATACACATCCCCCCCACCCTGTGCAGCCTCAGCTAATACACATCCCCCCCACCCTGTGCAGCCTCAGCTAATACACATCCCCCCCACCCTGTGCAGCCTCAGCTAATACACATCCCCCCCACCCTGTGCAGCCTCAGCTAATACACATCCCCCCCACCCTGTGCAGCCTCAGCTAATACACATCCCCCCCACCCTGTGCAGCCTCAGCTAATACACATCCCCCCCACCCTGTGCAGCCTCAGCTAATACACATCCCCCCCACCCTGTGCAGCCTCAGCTAATACACATCCCCCCCACCCTGTGCAGCCTCAGCTAATACACATCCCCCCACCCTGTGCAGCCTCAGCTAATACACATCCCCCCCACCCTGTGCAGCCTCAGCTAATACACATCCCCCCCACCCTGTGCAGCCTCAGCTAATACACATCCCCCCCACCCTGTGCAGCCTCAGCTAATACACATCCCCCCCACCCTGTGCAGCCTCAGCTAATACACATCCCCCCCACCCTGTGCAGCCTCAGCTAATACACATCCCCCCCACCCTGTGCAGCCTCAGCTAATACACATCCCCCCCACCCTGTGCAGCCTCAGCTAATACACATCCCCCCCACCCTGTGCAGCCTCAGCTAATACACATCCCCCCCACCCTGTGCAGCCTCAGCTAATACACATCCCCCCACCCTGTGCAGCCTCAGCTAATACACATCCCCCCCACCCTGTGCAGCCTCAGCTAATACACATCCCCCCCACCCTGTGCAGCCTCAGCTAATACACATCCCCCCCACCCTGTGCAGCCTCAGCTAATACACATCCCCCCCACCCTGTGCAGCCTCAGCTAATACACATCCCCCCCACCCTGTGCAGCCTCAGCTAATACACATCCCCCCCACCCTGTGCAGCCTCAGCTAATACACATCCCCCCCACCCTGTGCAGCCTCAGCTAATACACATCCCCCCCACCCTGTGCAGCCTCAGCTAATACACATCCCCCCACCCTGTGCAGCCTCAGCTAATACACATCCCCCCCACCCTGTGCAGCCTCAGCTAATACACATCCCCCCCACCCTGTGCAGCCTCAGCTAATACACATCCCCCCCACCCTGTGCAGCCTCAGCTAATACACATCCCCCCCACCCTGTGCAGCCTCAGCTAATACACATCCCCCCCACCCTGTGCAGCCTCAGCTAATACACATCCCCCCCACCCTGTGCAGCCTCAGCTAATACACATCCCCCCACCCTGTGCAGCCTCAGCTAATACACATCCCCCCCACCCTGTGCAGCCTCAGCTAATACACATCCCCCCCACCCTGTGCAGCCTCAGCTAATACACATCCCCCCCACCCTGTGCAGCCTCAGCTAATACACATCCCCCCCACCCTGTGCAGCCTCAGCTAATACACATCCCCCCCACCCTGTGCAGCCTCAGCTAATACACATCCCCCCCACCCTGTGCAGCCTCAGCTAATACACATCCCCCCCACCCTGTGCAGCCTCAGCTAATACACATCCCCCCCACCCTGTGCAGCCTCCGCTAATACACATCCCCCCCACCCTGTGCAGCCTCAGCTAATACACATCCCCCCCACCCTGTGCAGCCTCAGCTAATACACATCCCCCCCACCCTGTGCAGCCTCAGCTAATACACATCCCCCCCACCCTGTGCAGCCTCAGCTAATACACATCCCCCCCACCCTGTGCAGCCTCAGCTAATACACATCCCCCCCACCCTGTGCAGCCTCAGCTAATACACATCCCCCCCACCCTGTGCAGCCTCAGCTAATACACATCCCCCCCACCCTGTGCAGCCTCAGCTAATACACATCCCCCCCACCCTGTGCAGCCTCAGCTAATACACATCCCCCCCACCCTGTGCAGCCTCAGCTAATACACATCCCCCCCACCCTGTGCAGCCTCAGCTAATACACATCCCCCCCACCCTGTGCAGCCTCAGCTAATACACATCCCCCCCACCCTGTGCAGCCTCAGCTAATACACATCCCCCCCACCCTGTGCAGCCTCAGCTAATACACATCCCCCCCACCCTGTGCAGCCTCAACTAACACACACGAAAACATTCTTCTCACCTGCTGTCAGCGGCATGCAGGCACGTGGACTCGGTGAAGCCTCAGCTACCACACACACACAGTGCAGCCTCAGCCAGCAACAGAACCACACACACGGCATGAGACACAGACACAGACACACACACAGACTGCAGCCTCAGCCAGCAACACGAAAACATTCTTCTCACCTGCTGTCAGCAGCACGCAGGCACGTGGACCAGGTAATGATCACAGCTGCTGTCATCGCTGAACGTTCGGCCGGCGCGTGCAGAGCAGTTCTCACTGCACAACAGCCACTGGCCAATCACAGGCAAGCATCTGAGGTCATATGCAGCAGGTGCTTGCCTCTGATTGGCAGGCGGCTGTTATTGTGTTCTGCAGCGAGAACTTTACTGTGCGCGGCAAACACAAAACTGTAGGCTGAAATAAATAACTGACAGCTGCGGCCTCTGCACCGGTCGCCATCTTTACCAGGTCCACGGGCCTGCGGGCCGCAAGAAGCCACCTGAAGGGCCGCATGCGGCCCGCGGGCCGCGTGTTTGAGACCCCTGCCATACACGGTAAGTTTTTTAACTGCATGAGAGGACACACACAAGCTAGGGACCCCAACGTAGAGAAATACTTTGGCGTAGTGTTGGGGCTCTATTGCATCGATCAATTCAGTAGCTAAATTTCTCTTGATTCATATGTTCATGGCAGTAATGCAGATTCCATTTTTCACATTTTCACTCTTACATATAGCTATTGGATTTTTCAAGTCAGTATTCACACAGCAGTTTCTGCTATTTCATGTATTCCCCTTACATAGTCACTGGTGTGCATACCTTATCTCCCCATAGTGACATCTAAAAAACAACTGATCCGTTGCTGACAGACCTGATGGATTTAAAACAACGGAAATGTGAACCTAGCCTAATATTTCTTCCTCTGACATCTCCCCCCAACCTCTTTGAAATGAAATGTGACCAAGGTCTCCCTCATCTGCTGAGTCTTCCATGTCCAAGGACAGTTCGTCCTCCATTTATTCATGTTCTCCTGCACCTTCCTCAGCATTTTGCTTGCTACCATATGCCCTTGTTTATCCCTCTCCCCCACCGTCCCATGCCTGCCGCCTTGGTGATGGTGAACGTCTGGACCTTGGTGATGTTGTTATCCCTTGCAAATATGAATCCTTATGTACTTCCTCCCCTTCCTGTTGAACTACCCCCTGACTCCGAATAGTGTTAGCGTGTGCTCCAGCATGAAAATGACTGGAATAGTCATGCTGATAATGGCATTGTCAGTGCTAAAGATATACGTCATCATGTCGAAACTGTGCAGAAGGGTACATAGGTCCTTGATCTGAGACCACTCCATCAGGGTGATCTTTCCCACCTCTGCATCTCGTTGGCCCAGGCAATTCGTCATGACGTATTGCACCAGTGCTCGGCGGTGCTGCCACAGTTGCTGTAACATGTGGATAGTCGAATTCCAGTGTGTCGGCACATCGAATTTCAGGCGATGAACCGGCAGGCCGAAAGACTTCTGGAGTGATGCAAGTCGCTCAGCTGCGGTGGTTGAACGGCTGAAGTGAGCAGACAGTTTTCATGCCCTGTGCAGAAGGCCATCTAGGCCGGGATAGTGTGTTATAAATTGTTGGACAACAAGGTTCAACACGTGAGCCATACAAGGCATGTGTGTCACCTTGCCCAGGTGAAGGGCCGCACATAGATTTGCAGCATTGTCGCACACGGCCTTACCTGGCTGCAGGTTGAGTGGAGACAACCATTTATGAAACTCGGACAGCAGAGCTGACCACAACTCAGCCGCTGTGTGACTCTTATTTCCAAGACCTTTCAAGCTAAAGACCGCCTGATGCCGTTGCGCTCTGCTGCCAGCATAGTAAGGAGGTGTACGTAATTCCTTGTGCGCAGTTACAACGCTGGTGGCCTGACCAGGCAGGCTTGGGGCGGAGGTGGAGGACCCAAAGGAGGTTGAGGAGGCAGAAGCGTTGGAGGAGCTTATACATACAGAGGATTGACGCACAAGTCGTGTGGACGGCAAGACTTGTTCAGCAGACCCTTCTCCATCTATCACCATAGTTACCCAGTGCCCAGTCAGCGACATATAATGCCCCTGTCCATGCTTACTGGTCCAAGTATCGGTGGTAAAATGCACCCTGTCACACACAGAGTTTCTCAAGGAAGCGGTGATGTTGTGTGCGACATGCTGGTGTAGCTCAGGCACACCTTTCTTGGAGAAGTAGTGGTGGCTGGGCATCTGGTATTGGGGCACTGCGACGGACATAAGGTCTCAAAAATCCTCTGTGTCCACCAGGCGGAAAGGCAGCATTTCGGTAGCCAAGAGCTTACAGAGGGATAAAGTCAACCTCTTAGCTTTGTCATGGGTCGGAGGAAATGGCCTTTTATTTGTCCACATCTGAGGGATAGAGATCTGGCTGCTGTGTGTAGATGGTGGTGAGTAGGGTGTCCCTGGAAAAATGCAGGTTTGTGAGGAAAGTGCAGCCGTAGACATGATGTTGCCTTCATCGAAAGTTGGTGCTATCGATGTCTGAGAGAGCTGTACACACGCACTTGTTTCCCCTTCCAAACAAACTGACGACCTAACAAGCAAATTGCCTGTTTCGGTTACAGTGGTGGAAGGTGTGTGTGGAAAACCAGGTGTGACAGCTGTCCCCACAGTAATAGAAGATGAAGAGCGCGCGGATGCACTGGAAGGGGCAGGCGGTGGTTGGGCTGCTATGCTAGGCCGCATTGCAGCACAGTGAGCTTCCCACTGGGAATTATGCTTGGTATTCATGTGACGATTCATGGAAGAAGTTGTCAAACTGGTGAGATTTTTGCCTCTACTTATAGATTCACAACAAATTTTACAGATCACATGATTTGGGAGATCCTTTGCAAGGTCAAAAAAGGACCAGGCTAGGCAAGGCTTAGAGGACATGCGACCTGCAGAGCCACCCCGACTTGTGCTCAGAGGCAGAGTGGAGGCTGAGGATGCAGTTGTAGACGTGCTACCAGTACTCCGACTCTGTCCAGGAAGGCGCAAAGTAACTTCGTCATCAGTTGCATCCTCCTCCACTGCCTCTGTTGACCTCCTCAAGTGCCTGACTTGAGGGGTGACAGTAAGTGGGATCTAGAACTTCATCATCAAGCGTTGTGTTTGCACTTCCCTCGCCCTCAGACCTAGCCTCTTCCTGCCCTGACCGAATATTTAAGTTGTCATCCCAATCTGGTATTTGTGTCTCATTGTCATCAGTATGTTCCTCATTGTCTCCACCAACAGGTGTTACAGTTTGGGAATGAGGGCCTACATTATGCTCAGAAACTTGGTCATCATCAGGGCCTGAATCTGAGTCACAAAGGTTCTGGGCATCACTGCAGACGATTTCCTGGTCTGTACTCACTGTAGCTTGGGAGCAGACCTCTGATTCACAGGCTATAGTGTGACTGAACAGCTCTGCAGACTCAGCCATCTCTGGTACACCATACTTTGCAGGGCGGGTGGAGACTTGATAGCTGGGAGAAAGCAAGTGTGATTGGGATGACAACTCAGAGGACTGTTTTTTTTTTTTATGTGGTAGTTGAGGTGGAGGAGAGGGCACTTGTTGGAGCACTTGAGATCCAGTCAAGCATGTTCTATTTTTGTACATCATCTACCTTTCTTACAGTTGTTCGGGTCCATAAAAAAGGGAGCACATCGGATTGTCCACGGAAAGTAGTAGACATCTTACTTTTGCTGGAAGATGGCTTATCTTCAGCAGATGTTAATGTAGCTTTGCCACCTTCCCCACGGACACAAACTTTTTTTCCGTTTCCAACACGCCTGTTCCCCTTTCCACCAGCATCTGTCCTTTTGCCACTCATTTTGTTAGCGACAAGATTAGTCACTTAAAATGTGGTAGAAAAAATTGAGAGGTGGTGTAGATTGCAGAAGTGGTCTAACTTTATTGACAGCTGAAGAACCAACACTGACTATCCCTGACAATGCAACTATGGCCCTAAAACTGGCAGCACTGTTTGCTATAAAAATGGCGTAGCAAAATGTGCAGGAGGGTAGAAAGCAGAGGTGGTGGGACTTGCTTGGCACAAGTGGGACACAAAATTAGTAGAGCAGCCACTTTTTTGATGCCACTTATGTTCAGCACTGTGTGCTATAAAAATAGCATAGCAAAATGTGCATCAGGGTTTAATGCAGAGGTGCTGGAAAATGCTTGGCACCAGTGGGACACAAAATTAGTATAGCAGCCACTTTTTGGATGCCACTTATGTTCAGCACTGTTTGCTATAAAAATAGTGTAGCAAAATGTGCATCAGGGTTTAATGCAGAGGTGCTGGAATATGCTTGGCACCAGTGGGACACAGAATTAGTATAGCAGCCACTTTTTGGATGCCACTTATGTTCAGCACTGCTTGCTATAAAAATAGCATAGCAAAATGTGCATCAAGGTTTAATGCAGAGGTGCTGGAAAATGCTTGGCACCAGTGGGACACAAAATTAGTATTGCAGCCACATTCTGGATGCCACTTATGTTCAGCACTGTTTGCTATAAAAATAGCGTAGCAAAATGTGCATCGGGGTTTAATGCAGAGGTGCTGGAAAATGCTTGGCACAAGTGGGACACAAAATTAGTATAGCAGGCATGTTTTGGATGCCACTTATGTTTAGCACTGTTTGCTATAAAAATAGCGTAGCTAATGTACATCAGGGTTTAATGCAGAGGTGCTGGAAAATGCTTGGCACCAGTGGGACACAAAATTAGTATAGCAGCCACTTTTTGGATGCCACTTATGTTCAGCACTGTTTGCTATAAAAATAACGTAGCAAAATGTGCATTAGGGTTTAATGCAGTGATGCTGGAAAATGCTTGGCACCAGTGGGACAACAATGGAGTATAGCAGCCACTTTTTTGATGCCACTTATGTTTAGCACTGTTTGCTATAAAAATAGCGTAGCAAATGTGCATCAGGGTTTAATGCAGAGGTGCTGGAAAATGCTTGGCACCAGTGGGACACAAAATTAGTATAGCAGCCACTTTTTGGATGCCACTTATGTTCAGCACTGTTTGCTATAAAAATAGCGTAGCAAAATGTACATGAAGGTTTAATGCAGATGTGCTGGAAAATGCTTGGCACCAGTAGGACAACAATGGAGTATAGCAGCCACTTTTTGGATGCCACTAAGTTTCAGCACTGTTTGCTATAAAAATAGCGTGGCAATAGTGGGCAGGTGGGTACAGTGGCCAGGTTCTCTGGGTCAGTGGACATGAAAGGAAGCCTCACTTTCTATCCCTCCTAATGGTGAAATGCAGCAAGGAATTCCCTAAGCTTAGGTACACAGACGCTGTTATCTGAAGCTGTATACAGCGTTTCCACGGATCTGACTGTCACCTATGGCTCTGAGCCCGAGAAAATGAGCCCTGAAAAGGGCTGAAATAAACTTCTGTCCCTAATCTGTAGAGCGCTGTGTGTATACCGTACACAGCCGGAGAGGCGACAGGAGCTGCGTGAGCAGTGACTGTCACCTACACGCAGAAAGCAGATAATGGCGCCGTGAGGGAAAATGGCCAAATTTATAATGCAAGGACATGTGACATGGGCAGCCTATGACACATGTCCTTGCTTGTCTGGCAAAAAAGACCACTTAGCTGTGTGAGTGTCTGGGATTGGCTGACATGCTGGCCCGCCCCACTGCACGCGTGCTTAGGGGAAAAAAAAAAGTCGATCGCCATTATCCCAGCAGCACTAATCTAAACGCGCCGCTACCGCACACTATACGCTGAAATTTGATAATAGTGTGAATCACAGAGTGACTCACACTATTACAGTGAAAAGCCAGCTAGTAACTAGCTAGGCTTATTGCTGATCGAACCGTTCACGAACGTAACTCGAGCTATCGAGCTTTTAGCATAAAGCTCATGTTCGCGTTCAATCTCAAGCCCCCCCCCAAAATCACTTGAACATGAAATTGGCGAACCTCGAACATCGCTCAACTCTAGTTATGGGTGGTTAATGGACTTGTGGGTGGAGGGTGGTGATGTATGGTACAGGGTATGTTTTTATAATGTTTTACTGTTTTATGCATTTTAAAATGTTGTCTTGCAGCCCGAGGACGTGCCGGTGATAACTAAGGGGGAATGTGGCACCCCTGACCTGGTCAGGCACTGAGTACTGCTCCCATGCTGGGGGCAGTACAATACAGGTAATCCAGAAGGCTGACCAAGGTGTGATTATACAGGCGCATAGTAATCAGGTCTCCCACATGGACCTTTGAGGGACCCCTGGGGAATCCAAGAGGGGGCGTGGCCTCCATCTCCACTTAAGGGGTGTGGTAGAGAGCCTGGTTGCTAAGTTGCGTAGCCAGACACAGAGGGGAGGGAGTAGTGAGCCAGTCTGAAGTGAAGCTCAGGGAGAGCAGACGCAAAGAGGAGACCTGAGGTTCCAATTAGTCAGGCAACGTACGTGCAGTGACTATCAACGGGGAAGATCGGTCACCTGGTAGTGCCAGGGGTGGCTGAGTACGGGGACTGCCAGGGAGGTACCAGGACCGTAAGGGTTACAGGTCCCAGTGCAGAGATTCATTCAATTTTCCCTGCCAAACCTGCCTGAGGGGGCACTTAAGACCCCCAAGACAACACCACAAAGTCCAGAGCCACATAGCAAAGAGAGGGCCCATAGTTCACAGGAGGCAAGCAGCCGGAGTGACCTGGTCCAGGCTACAAGCAAACGGGCTGAAAAGAGGGGAGAACAGGCAGCAGCAACTTCCCCGGGTGACCCCCGTAGGGACTTCAAGTTGGGGTCACCCCAAAAACACAAGGGCTAGAGAAGGTGAGTCGGTAGTCACCCTCAAAATTCAGCCTGACGGAGTGCCTGGTTTCCTCTGGTTAATCCCAGCTACGTCCGGGTACTCACCCTGCCATCTATTGTAAGTAAAAACCCTGAAAGACTGTCTGGACTGTGCCTGAGTCATTCTGTGACCTGTGGTTCCACACACCTCCACAGGGCCCTGGGGCCTGCCTCACTCTCGGGAGGCCACTACATCTATCTGCATCCAGCATCAGCCCCAGGCATCCCCTAACCTGCAGCGGCGGTCCCCTGAGCGCAATACCGAGAGTGGCATCACGAAATTCCTAAAAGAAGATAACCTACCTGTGACCAAACCGTCCCGTGGAGTCCCTGAAGGTAATGCACCGCTACACCTGGGCTGGGCTCCACAGCTGCTCCATTTCTGCCTCCAGATGTCTGAAGGAGCGGACAGCGAAGCAGCCTCTGTGTAATGCCTGCCTGCAACCACAGACTCAGACTGGCTGTAACGGACAGGCTTGAGGAAAGCCGCTCACTAAACAGGATCCCGAGAACCATGAAACCCTTTAACCCCTATACATGGATTTGGAATTACACAGGGCCCTGGAGATCACTACCTGTGGAAGGCTGCGAGTAGTAGTCAGGCAGGGTCAAACCAGAAAATGCAGAACAGGGACAAAATCAGGCAGACAAGCACATAATCAGAAAACCAGGCAGAGGTCAAATCCAGATTGGGTAGCAAGGTACAAAAATGGCAGGCAGAAGTCAAAGCACAGGAATCGCAATACAGAACAGAACAGGAACAAGGAAGCAGGAATTCAGAACTTTCTCTGGCAGTAAGCAGCAGACAGGAAGGGGAATAAGAAGGGTGTGGTGTCTTTCCATTGGCTGTAGCTAAATGGTGGTAACTTCAGTTGGTAAGACTCACGCCACCTACAGTCAGCCAGTGGTACTGCAGGTCCCAGGTAAACCCAGCTTACTGCATGAGTGGAGCCTGCGCCCACCAGAGCCACTGGCACCGACTCCTCTCCTATCATCAGCACTATCCACAGCGGGAACATGGCAACGCCTGGTGATCGAAGCAGAAGTCGCATGAGCGGACTCTGGTGGGGATGTGACACTCTGATTGACCTTAGGGATCTCGTAACATAAAAATGTCAAACAAGCCCCAGGAGAGCAATTACCAATACCCCTGGAATGGCAGATAACCCGGAGGTGAGTATAGCTGCTCTTATTTTACTTGGAAAAATTATAGTGATAAAGAAGAGGTTGTCTGAATAGACAAAAAATGCTAATTTAAAGCTTATATCCTGCCAAAATATTGCGTGCTCAGGAGTTGGAAAGATAACACAAACCCCTGGCATAATTTAGAGCGCACATTGATTTTAATAATAAATAAATAATCATTTTTATTAATATAGTGCCAACATATTCCGCAGCACTTTACAATTTAATCATAGAACGCGCAACAATAGAAATCTACACTTTCACATACCTGGGGCCTTTTAAACCTGTGTGCAAATAGCATGGAGTAACTGAAATAGAAAATACTTTTCAAAGTTTATTTGAGATGTGAATATTTCAAAACATTATAATTATGTGATAAAACATAAAAAAAGTAATTACACTGACTTAAAACGCCCAATATATGCATTCTATATAACTCTTTTATTTATATATATATATATATATATAATATGTATATATATATATATATATATATATATATAATATGTATATACAGTTAGGTCCAGAAATATTTGGACAGTGACACAAGTTTTGTTATTTTAGCTGTTTACAAAAACATGTTCAGAAATACAATTATATATATAATATGGGCTGAAAGTGCACACTCCCAGCTGCAATATGAGAGTTTTCACATCCAAATCGGAGAAAGGGTTTAGGAATCATAGCTCTGTAATGCATACAAAAAACACAAAAACCTGAGCTGAAACAATGTTCAGTAAACATGCAACATTAAGCATGTGAATTGCAGCCTTAAGACTAGAAAAAAACAAGGAGAAAAATTGTATGAAAAATACCCTGAATATAAATAAATAAATTGCAAGTGCTTAATAACAGGGTACTTAGTGTATACATTTTTGCAAAAAGGTAAAAAGCTGTCTCACCTCGTCACGGTGTACCCATCTGAGACAGTCCCTAACCTACTGAAGTTAAAAACATTATCAATACCTGACTTGTGTCATGTCAAAACTCCAATGTGGATGGTGGCAAGTGGTCAGCTGTGTCCCAGATAAAATACACAGCAAAGTGAGACGCAATCAGCTGTTCAGTCTCAGTACTAGGAGGGCTGCACCCCCAACTTGCAACCAAGCAAGATAACATAATGTAATGTAATAGCCTCCTCTTTTTAAAGGGACCAAAAGTAATTGGACAAGGGACTCTAAGGGCTGCAATTAACTCTGAAGGCGTCTCCCTCGTTAATCTGTAATCAATGAAGTAGTTAAAAGGTCTGGGGTTTATTACAGGTGTGTGGTTTTGCATTTGGAAGCTGTTGCTGTGACCAGACAACATGCGGTCTAAGGAACTCTCAATTGAGGTGAAGCAGAACATCCTGAGGCTGAAAAAAAAGAAAAAATCCTTCAGAGAGATAGCAGACATGCTTGGAGTAGCAAAATCAACAGTCGGGTACATTCTGAGAAAAAAGGAATTGACTGGTGAGCTTGGGAACTCAAAAAGGGCGTCCACGGATGACAACAGTGGTGGATGATCGCCGCATACTTTCTTTGGTGAAGAAGAACCCGTTCACAACATCAACTGAAGTCCAGAACACTCTCAGTGAAGTAGGTGTATCTGTCTCTAAGTCAACAGTAAAGAGAAGACTCCATGAAAGTAAATACAAAGGGTTCACATCTAGATGCAAACCATTCATCAATTCCAAAAATAGACAGGCCAGAGTTAAATTTGCTGAAAAACACCTCATGAAGCCAGCTCAGTTCTGGAAAAGTATTCTATGGACAGATGAGACAAAGATCAACCTGTACCAGAATGATGGGAAGAAAAAAGTTTGGAGAAGAAAGGAAATGGTACATGATCCAAGGCACACCACATCCTCTGTAAAACATGGTGGAGGCAACGTGATGGCATGGGCATGCTTGGCTTTCAATGGCACTGGGTCACTTGTGTTTATTGATGACATAACAGCAGACAAGAGTAGCCGGATGAATTCTGAAGTGTACCGGGATATACTTTCAGCCCAGATTCAGCCAAATGTCGCAAAGTTGATCGGACGGCGCTTCATAGTACAGATGGACAATGACCCCAAGCATACAGCCAAAGCTACCCAGGAGTTCATGAGTGCAAAAAAGTGGAACATTCTGCAATGGCCAAGCCAATCACCAGATCTTAACCCAATTGAGAGAGAGGGGAGCCAGCACGATCTGAAAATGGCATGCATCATATAAAAAGTGCAACTGTACTGTAATATAAATGAGATTTGTAGCAAATAATTGATCAATTCTTTGAGCCACCCCTGCCAACGTCACAGCAAATCTCAACAGGGGGGTCCTACTCTATATTCTGTATTTCATGTGCCATGCGGCCTCCTAGATAAAGTTAAAAGCAGAACCATAATGGAGCACACATACCTGTAACCTGTATATATAACCACTTCTATGTTGCAAAAGAGGCAATTGTGGATAGAGGCCAGCCCAGGTCCCAGCATGTGGAGCAAGCTCTACACATACCAGGACTATATCAGAACTGACCCTCCCAGTGCCAGACAGCAACCATTGATAAAGGCGGACCAGATCCAAGTATGGTACAACCAAACAGAGAGAGAGGGGAGCCAGCACGATCTGAAAATGGCATGCATCATATAAAAAGTGCAAATTCACAGATTTATTCCAACTGTACTGTAATATAAATGAGATTTTTAGCAAATAATTGATCAATTCTTTGAGCCACCCCTGCCAACGTCACGGCAAATCTCAACAGGGGATTCAGTTACCTCACCCCTTTCCACAGGCAATGCTAATTAAGCACCAATCTTGGATCTGATCCGCCTTTATCAATGGTTGCTGTCTGGCACTGGGAGGGTCAGTTCTGATATAGTCCTGGTATGTGTAGAGCTTGCTCCACATGCTGGGACCTGGGCTGGTCTCTATCCACAATTGCCTTTTTTGCAACATGGAAGCGGCTATATACAGGTTACAGGTATGTGTGCTCCATTATGGTTCTGCTTTTAACTTTATCTAGGCATGGCACATGAAATACGTAATATAGGTTAGGACCCCCCTATTGAGATTTGCCGTGACGTTGGCAGGGGTGGCTCAAAAAATTGATCAATTATTTGCTAAAAATCTCATTTTTTTTTATTATAGTACAGTTGGAATAAATCTGTGAATTTTCACTTTTTATATGATGCATGCCAATTTCAGATCGTGCTGGCTCCTTTTTCTCTGTTATGACTGTAGTTATGCTACAATTTCTGGTGACTGACCATCACCATACCATGCACGCCTGATTTTGGTTTGCAATGTATTCCTCCTGTTGGTAGCTGTTCAGATTCAGTTACCTCACCCCTTTCCACAGGCAATGCTAATTAAGCACCATTCTTGGATCTGGTCCGCCTTTATCAATGGTTGCTGTCTGGCACTGGGAGGGTCAGTTCTGATATAGTCCTGGTATGTGTAGAGCTTGCTCCACATGATGGGACCTGGGCTGGTCTCTATCCACAATTGCCTTTTTTGCAACATGGAAGCGGCTATATACAGGTTACAGGTATGTGTGCTCCATTATGTTTCTGCTTTTAACTTTATCTAGGAGGCCGCATGGCACATGAAATACGTAATATAGGTTAGGACCCCCCTATTGAGATTTGCCGTGACGTTGGCAGGGGTGGCTCAAAGAATTGATCAATTATTTGCTAAAAATCTCTTTTTTTTTTTTATTATAGTACAGTTGGAATAAATCTGTGAATTTTCACTTTTTATATGATGCATGCCAATTTCAGATCGTGCTGGCTCCTTTTTCCCTTTTTTTTCTTAACCCAATTGAGCATGCATTTCACTTGCTCAAATCCAGACTTAAGACGGAAAGACCCACAAACAAGCAAGACCTGAAGGCTGCGGCTGTAAAGGCCTGGCAAAGCATTAAGAAGGAGGAAACCCAGCGTTTGGGGATGTCCATGGGTTCCAGACTTAAGGCAGTGATTGCCTCCAAAGGATTCGCAACAAAATATTGAAAATAAAAATATTTTGTTTGGGTTTGGTTTATTTGTCCAATTACTTTTGACCTCCTAAAATGTGGAGTGTTTGTAAAGAAATGTGTACAATTCCTACAATTTCTATCAGATATTTTTGTTCAAACCTTCAAATTAAACGTTACAATCTGCACTTGAATTCTGTTGTAGAGGTTTCATTTCAAATCCAATGTGGTGGCATGCAGAGCCCAACTCGCGAAAATTGTGTCACTGTCCAAATATTTCTGGACCTAACTGTATATATATATATATATATATAGATATATATATATCTATATATATATATATATATAGATATATATATATCTATATATATATATATATATGAGAGAGAGATATAGATATATATATATACATATAAACAATTCTTTGTCTAAAAGTTTTTTTTATATAAAAGTTGTAGTAAACATGGTGCAGGAATATTTCTTTTCAAAAACTTTCCTTTTCAACATTACTGTTTACCTCAACAATTTTCACATATTGTTTTCTCGGAAGAATGTTCCTTGCAGACATTTTGTCCACAAGCAGTACAGAAACGCTCAGATTTCCTTTCCTTCTTTGCTGGACAAATATAACAGCACTTTGGTTTTTTTTCTTTTGGCTCTGGATGTTCCTAAAAATGTATACCACATCGGATCATAGCTTCCGTATTTTGCCTTGGCAAGAATTTCATGTTGCTTTGCTCCATCATGGTAGGTATCAAAAGTTCAAAGACAAAGTAAGACAAGATAAAGACAAAGTCTTCCCCAGCAACAGTACAGACAAAAAGACTGAGGATCACATGTAAACCAAGTACAGTACTAAAAGGCCCCAGGTATGTGAATATGGGGTAGTCCCAAAAAAAGAGTTCTTTTACTCAAATACCTATAACATAAAAATATATGAACAACTGGAAATTACTAACAACTTTATACCTGAGAAATACCTAGAGTTTAAAAATTCTAACTAAAGTAATCTTGCAGAAAATAGAAAACAAGTAGCAGGCCTGCGAGGCCCTAGCTTTGCGTTCTAGGGTTAAAGGGAACATATCCAGACATTACAAAATAACACAATTCAATCGATGCCAAGAGGCATGAGGGCACCAGTTTACAATCTATGTCTAACATCTAACTTATATCCTGCCAAAATACTGTTTGCTCAGGAGTTGGAAAGAAAAACACAACCTATAACATTACATAATCACATTATGCATCTGATTTGGAGCAAGTTTCTTGGAAACAAAATCTCTCATTAGTATGGTGTAGGTGGATACATAACAAAGTTAATTTGTTATATTTATTGCTATCATGTGATGTGATTTTATCTTCTCTCATTTTTTAGGAAAGCTGATCATTAGTGTAAATATTTGCGGCTCTATTTCCGATCGGGATTTTATTATGTGACAAAACTATCTTTCAAACAAGTTTATCCACCTCTTCTCTAGGAAAACCTTCTCTGGGTATCCCTCCCATGTAAACCTCTAAGGTACTATACAGAAAGGAAGAATAACAGCATTACTTGATAATGTCTCTACAAGGAACTTGCTGCTTCTTTCTTTCTCTATTCTTCTTGATCGGTAAGAAATTCTACTTGATATTATTTATTATAATTTATCAACTATTGTTACATAAGTACATGTCTTTGGATTGTGGGAGGAAGCCCGCAGATGAGGGGGAGAACATACAAACTCTTTGCAGCTATTGTACTTGAAGAGATATTATTATTAGTATTTATTATAGCGCCATTTATTCCATGGCGCTTTACAAGTGAAAGAGGGTATATGTACAACAATCATGAACAGTACAAGATAGACTGGTATAGGAGGAGAGATGACCCTGCCCGCGAGGGCTCACAGTCTACAGGGAATGGGTGAGGGTACAATAGGTGAGGACAGAGCTGGTTGCGCAGTGGTGTACTGGACTGAGGGCTATTGTAGGTTGTAGGCTTGTTGGAAGAGGTGGGTCTTGAGTTTCCTCTTGAAGCTTTCCACGGTAAGGGAGAGTCTGATATTCTGAGGTAGAGCTTTCCAGAGTATGGGGGAGGCACGGGAGAAATCTTGTACCTGATTGTGGGAAGAGGAGATAAGAGAGGAGTAGAGAAGGAGATCTTGTGAGGATCTGAGGTTGCATGCACGTAGGTACCGGGAGACTAGGTCACAGATGTAAGGAGGGGACAGGTTGTGGATGGCTTTGTAGGTCTTGGTTAATGTTTTGAACTGGAGTCTTTGAGCGATAGTAAACCAGTGAAGGGATTGGCAGAGTGGCGAGGCTGGGGAATAGCAAGGGGAGAGGTGGATTAAGCTGACCGCTAAGTTTAGGATAGATTGGAGGGTTGCAAGAGTGTTGGAAAGGAGGCCACAGAGCAGGAGGTTGCAGTAGTTGAGGCGGGAAATGATGAGGGCATGCACTAATGTTTTTGTTATATGAATCCGGGACCCCAAGGCTAAAGTCCTAACTACTGAAACACTATATTATAAACATTGCTAATGCATCCTTTTCATTAACAAAGTTAATTTTAATCAATAGATCTTGGAATAATAATAATTTCCACAAATGGATGTGTTCCTCTGCTGATATAATACAATATATGCGTTCTTGCTATGTACTGTGTAATGTTCGTGTCAAGCTGTATCAGGATATGGTATGATCATACCACATAACCTGGGCCGGGGAGGAAGTAATAAAGTATACAGCTCAAATTATTCTTACTTTGAGGTAAAACATTTTATGAAAAACAAGCAAGGAAATGTTTCACCCCAGAAAAAGAATCAGCTGTGATGCCATGCTGTAATATCAGACACAGCCATTAAACACTACATAGTAGGGACACAGAGTGGGGAAGATAAATATTTGATACATTGCCGATTATGCAAGTTTTCCTACCTAAAAAAATTGAGAGGTCTGTAAATTTTATTGTAGGTACACTTCCACTTCAATAAGAATAGGGAAGTTCCCTCTGCACTGTAAATATCTGAAAGGTAGTCATAGTACAGAGGGAACTACCCTATTCTCATTAGCACAAGAAAGTGCAAGAAGCAATGGAAAGAAACTGTAAGGAAGGAGATTCAGATTAGACATTAGGAAAACTTTCTGACAGTGAGGGCAGTCAGGGAATGGAACAGGCGACCACGGGAGGTAGTGAGGTCTCCATCAATGGAAATCTTCAATTAGAAGCTGGATAAATATGTATCTGGGTTGGCCCCGATAGCCCTTGAGGTCCCTTCCAATTCCAACTCTACCATTCTATGATTCTATGATTCAACTGTGACAGACAGCATTTTAAAAAAAATAAATTGAGAAAATCAAATTGTATGACTTTAAAATTATTAATTTGACTTTAACTGCATGAAATAAGTATTTGGTGCAATAGAAAAATAGTACTTAATATTTGGTACAGAAGCCTCTGTTTGCAATTACAAAAGGCAGGCATTTCTTGAAGTTCTTGACCAGGTTTGCACACACTGCAGCAGAGATTTTGGACCACTCCTGCATACAGTTCTTCTCCAGACTTTACAGCATTTGTGGCTGGGCAACATTGAGTTTCAGCTCTCTCCAAAAATGTTCTATTGGGTTTATGTCTGGAGACTGGCTTTTCTACTCCAGGACATTGAAATGCTTCTTTCGGGGCAACTCCTTAGTTGCTCTTGCTGTGTGTTTCGGGTCATTGTCATGCTGGAAGACGCAGCCACGACTCATCTTCAATGCTCTTACTGAGGGAAAGAGATTATTAGCCAAAATATTGTAATACATTACCCCATCCATCATCTCTTCAATGCGGTGCCGTTGTCTTGTTCCCTTTGCAGAAAAGTATCTCCAAAGTAGGATGTTTCCAACAGCACATTTCATGGTCGCCATGGCATTTTTGGGTTTGTACTCATCCTTCATCTTCTACCAAACATGGCGAGTGGAGTTGCTACCAAAATGTTCTATTTTGGTCTCAACTAACCACATAACCTTCTTACATGCCTCCTCTGGATCATCCGCATAGTCAATGTAGAACTTCAGAAGGGCCTGGACAAGTGCTGGCATGAACAGGGGGACCTTGTCCTGCAGAATTTTAATCCATGATGGTGTAGTGTGTTACGAAAGGTAATCTTTGAGAATGTGGTCCCAGCTCTCTTCAGATCATTGACCAGGTCCTCCCTTGTAATTCTGGGCTGATTCCTGACCTTTCTCAGAATCATCCTTTCCCCATGAGGCAAGATCTTCCATGGAGCACTTGACCGAGTAAGATTAACAGTCATCTTGTGTTTCTTCCATTTTCTAGTAATTGCGCCAACAGTTGTTGCCTTCTCACCAAGCTGTTTGCCTATTGTCCTGTAGCCATCCCAGCCTTGTACAGGTTGACAATTATGTCTCTGGTGTCATTAGACAGCTCTTTGGTCTTGGCTATGCTGGAGAGGTTGGAGTGTGATTGATTATGTGGACAGGTGTTTTATACAGGTAACAAGTTCAAACAGTTATATTAACCCCTTCCGATAATGTACTGGTACGTCATCGGTCATGTCTAATAATCACCACCGACTGCTGGGGTAAGCTGTCGGTGAATCCCTACACATGTTTGCTGATTTTAACAGGAGACATGTGGGACTAACAGGCGCGGGTGGATCTGCGATCCACCCATGCCTGCTTGCCACTTAGATCACGCTGCCAAAATGTGACAGTGCGATTTAAATGGCCGCGGTGGGGATCACGCCGTTCCCCAACACTATCGGAGGCCCTGTGATGTGATCACAAAGAGCCAATGGTTGCCATGGTAGCTCGGGGTCATGTAATGACCTTTGATGCAACCATGACATATTTCCTATGTAGTAAAACTGAAATCACAAAAATAGGGGGGGTGCAGATGGTGTCTTATCCAATAGTAACAGAATTAAACTAGGTTCCACTAACGTGGTGTGGTTATGTTACAAACACAACCACTATAACCACATGTTGAGGAAGGCTGCTGCAGAACCCAGGAGGATAGCATTGGAGAACATGGAAGAAAAGGGTTAATCCACACTGCCAGAAGAAGATCACTGAAAATCAATGGGGATTAAGAAATTTGGTTTTATTGTTCAGCGCATTTCGGAGCCGTATGACTCCTTCTTCAGGATCAAAAATCAATAATTTACATTACTGATTAGCAACGTTCGAGTATCTGAAGGAGTTGGAAACCACTTTTTACGTGAATAGCCTCTGGACCTTACCCTTTGGGAGAATTCCAAAGCATGTGATCAAAAGTCCTTCTGATGAGTACAATTTCTTTTGATTCCGATAAATTGTCCTTTAGGTATCCCATTGCGAAGGTGCAGTGGATAAAAACTCTCACAGTGCAAAATGTTCATCGTCGCTGTAGGCTTGCAGAACAACATTACAACAATGATTGAATTTTCTATTGTAATCTTTAGGTCAAGGAATTCGACAGAGGTCTTGGACTTTGTGGAGGTTAATGATATATTCAGTGAGTTGTTATTCAGTGTCCCAATAAAAGCATTACACTCTTCTATAAAGTCTGTCCAAAAAAAAAGGATATCATCTATAAAGCGAAACCAATGTAATAAATGCTTATGGAATGGTTCAAGTAGATGCACCCTGGTATCCTCCCACCAGCCCAAAAATAGGTTGGCATAAGAGAGCGGACATCTGGTCCCCCATAGTGGTCCCAGACACCTGCCTATAAACCCCCCCCCCTATCAAACACAAAGTAGCTCTTCTCCAAAACCAACAACACCTGGTAATGAGAAACATTAGACAATTGACGCTTGATCTCCTTCATGTACATCTCCATGGACTACAGGACAATATTCTCACCCCTGTCCACTTCTTTTATTGTGAACAATTTGTTATTCTTCAATCCTATCTTAAAACCTTATATTCAGAATTTGGCAGGTTATTTTTCTTGCTTGTATCAAGCTTGAGAGTTTCTATATTCTTAACTGTCTTATCAAAGAAAATCTGTATTGCAGGGCTTAGTGAAAAGGAGGGAGTGGCTTGGGAGACTAAATGACCCTTAAAGACATGTATCCTACCTGAACCAAGATGACTTTCTTCAAGTAGTTCGATAAGATCCTTAAAGGCTGATCTTTCATCCATTGGTAAAGTCCCCACCAATGAGGGTTGGCTAGGCTATAGAGAAATTTGAATGTTGGTTATTATAGATTCATGATAAGCGTGAACTTATCTAATCAACTCATTGGGGGAAAAAATAGAACCCTGTCTAACACGTTTATTTCCATTTCTGAAACTTAGAACGTGGATAAATTAATAGTTTGAAGATTACCTTGTTGCTGATGTTCACTTAGTATCTATTAGTTTTTCTCGTCTCCCGTTTGTAGGCTGGGGACCAGTTCTTGCATTTCCTGCCTCATTTTCTGGAATTGTTGGGGTTTCCTATGGCCCCTTCTGGTGCGCCTTCTATGTTGCTTTGATCCGATGATAAAAAATCATCACTAGATATAAGTTCAGAATCTGCCACTGGGTTTCTTGATTTAATAGTTCTAGGATTACCATAATGCAACCATTTGTATGCCTTATCCTTTTCAAAATCCTCTCTGTCCCCTACCAATTTCAGTTTCTTCCCTTTGACGACCTCTTTTTCAAAGGCATCAATGATGGTTTTTAATTTCTTTTCAAAAGGTGCCACCACCTTCTCTGTGTCCAGAATATTCAGTTTGCTTCCCTCAACTTAATTTCATCCTTTAATTTACTCTACAGGTAGCGGTCATGGTCAATTAATAAGTTGATGATGATAATAGAAGAACATTGAAGAAGATCCTCTTCCCATAGTTTCTTAAAATCCACGTCCACCTCCCAGGTTTGAAAAATTTGTAGTTGGAGTCCCCTAAGGACAATTTCTTGTCTCTTATACTCCTCTAAACGTTTAACGTTCCACCAAGTCTTAGTGAGACGTTTATGTAAATTTATTAATTCATTAGTTAATTTATTCATGTCATCATTCTCTCCTTCAAACAAATGGAATGAATCAACTGATCTGTCATTTGTTCCACTGTTTCTACCATATTAACTCCCTTGCCTCAAGGTCCATGGCTGCAGGCCAAAGAGATGATCAATAAATAAGGAGGTGTGTGAAACTTCCTATATATACAGTACAATGTAGGTGTGCCAACACTCAGGGAAAACAAAGGGAACAAAGACCCCTTTGTATAGGCGCAATATGGGAAACCATGTAATTAGATAGCACCACCTACTGGGGATCTCTGATAGCACAGTGTTAAGTTGGCTCAGAAACAAAAGATAAGAGGTTCTAATTAGTGATGAGCGAACCCCCCGATGTTCGTATTCGGGAGACTCGGCCGAAGTTTTTGTAAAGTTCGAGTTTGGGTTCTGAGATAACGCGTACTTGCATCTGAACCCCAAACTTGGACTTTACAGTTATGGCATGGGGCCCCCATCTGTAAAATACAGAATATAGGTAATAATAAACATGGTCATTATACTTACCACTCCCGCCACACGTCCTGCAGACTCGCTCAGCCGCTATCTCCCGGCCACTTCTGCTTCCAGGTCCGATCATTAACTTCTGGTGGTATTCACTAAACTGCTAATTACTCGGCAGTATTTTCAGCCGTGTTCACGGTGACTTCAGGTTTCATCCGAGGCCATGGCTTAGCCATTGATTGAACTTTGACTGTCACTGTCAGCCTGCTTCTCGTTCTGTATAGACGTTTGTCTGTACAGAGCGATGAAGCAGAGCTGACATTGCTCTCCCTGTGGACTATGTCAGACAAAGGATTTTTTATAATAAATATGGAGTCTCTAAATGTTTTTTTTGTTTGATTTCTAATAAAAAGACGGGGTACCTGCAGGGCAAGTGAGGAGCCATCTCTCACACACAGAGGAGTCTGAACCTAGCTGCTGATGCAGCAGGACGAAAAAGGAGAAGTCAGGAACGAACACAGAATAGAAAGGGGCCCATGGTCCAGAGCTGGAGGCTTGACTCGTGTTCTTAGGAAGAAGGCGGATCACAGGGTTCACGGGGAGTGCAGCAGGCACCTGTGACCCGTTCCACAACCCAGGAGCTGGGGTGGAGGAAAGACCACTGGAAAGGTCACGCAGAGGGAAACACCGGCTTTGACCTCTGAAATCTCCGGGATCGGCTGGAGCCCATCACAAAGGCGGTGTAACAACAGCCAGAAAAAGACCTTGAACTGCACCCTCTTTTTCATACCATCATTGCCCAGGCTCCCATCATAGCGCCCCTGCGCCATAGGAGACTACTACTCCCAACATCCTCCCTGGTGCCTGAGCTCTGCCTGTGTAGAGCTGTACCATCCGAGCTGCGTTATCATCCGCCCCAGAGAAGGCGGCTCCTATATTAGCCACACACCATAGGTGGCGTCACAAATAACTACTCCCATCATCCCCATTCCGATTTTTATTGACACCGCCGGGGTCATGAATCCTGGCCTGGCCACTGTGACATCCCAAACCGACACCGGCCCAGTGACTAGTAACCCCCAAGACTCTGTGAGTTTGTCAAAAGTTCTATACAAATTATTGACAATCACCCTGAAAAGTCCATGAGATACAATTGGGTAAGGATATCACATAGAGGGACATTGACTATAGACAATAAAGAAGGATTATATGTATATTAACAAGTGACCATGGCTAGTGTTTTTGACTCATGTGAGACACCGAGTACACCACATGTTTCTCAATCCAGCATTATATATCCGTCTACACCTCCCTCGCAGTCCACTAGTCGGTCATATACATCTTACCCCACCCTCTCTCAGCACAACAGCCAGCCCTTGGTCCCACAGTTTTGGTCATGTAAAAGATCATTTCCTTCCACACTTGCCAAAGCAAAGAGCTTGAACATCACCTTATCTAAACTGTTGGCCACGGAAATGCTGCCTATCCGCCTGGTGGATACAGATTGTTTCCAAAACCTGATGACCGTTGCAGTCCCCAGTACCAGTTGCCCAATCGCCATTACTTCTCTAATTAAGCTGTGCTTGCGCTACACCATCATGTCGCAGACAACATTACCTTTTCTTTGAGAAACTCTGTGTCTCCCAGAGAGAATTTAACCACTGACACCTGGATGAGCAAGCATGGCAAGGGGAGTTACATCTCGCTGACTGGGCACTGGGTTAGGGGTACTTTGCACACTACGATATCGCAGGTGCGATGTCGGTGGGGTCAAATCGAAAGTGACGCACATCCGGCATCGCTGTCGATTATCGTAGTGTAAAATCCTTTATGATACGAATAACGAGCGCAAAAGCGTCGTAATCGTATCATCGGTGTAGTGTCTGACATTTCTATAATGCCGCTGCAGCGACGGTACAATGTTGTTCCTCGTTCCCCTGCGGCAGCACACATCGCTGTGTGAGAAGCCGCAGGAGCGAGGAACATCAGCTTACCTACGTCACTGCGGCTCACGCCGGCTATGTGGAAGGATGGAGGTGGGCGGGATGTTTACGTCCCACTCATCTCCGCCCCTCCGCTTCTGTTAAAAACAAAAGTATAGCTATGCTCACTGTATATTTAGGTGCTCAGGAGTAAATTGTATAGTATATTAGAAAAGTAAACTCCGGCACTCAAAAAATGAAATGACAACTCTTTTATTGATGAAAAGATATTTGTTCACATGAAGAATCAACAAAAACGTTTCGGCTGTTTGCCTTCTTCAGTTTTTTATAGTTTTTTATATGACTCTAGGAGAATAATTATGGATTCATACTATAACATATTCTGTTGTCATCATAGTAGAACGCTTATAGTGTAAGCATCGGTAAACAAGTGTCAAACCATCATAAGTAATAAATGACAATTAGGTCATCATGAACTGTGTTCATCAGTGTCCAGGAAGGGGATGTTTACGTCCCGTTCATCTCCGCCCCCCTGCTTCTATTGGCCGCCTGCCGTGTGACGTCGCTGTGACGCCGCACGACCCTCCCCCCCAGGAAGGAGGCGGGTCGCCGGCCAGAGCGACGTTGCAGGGCAGGTGAGTGCATGTGAAGCTGCCGTTGCGATAATGTTCACTATGGCAGCAATCACAAGATATCGCTGCTGCGACGGGGGCGGGGACTATTGCGCTCGGCATCGTAAGCATCGGCTTGCGATGTCATAGTCTGCAAAGTACCCCTTACTCTGATGGCTATGAAGCACTGCTTCTGGCTGTGAGAGCCAAGCCTTGTCTATCATGTAAGTGAAGCTCCCAGTGGCGATGGCACGTGTACAGCTCCTATGCCTCGCACAATCGCCTTAAATATCACATACGTCATAGGTCGGGAACCCGTATGGGTACATCATAGGTCGTCAAGAGATTATATTTTGATGAAGAAATGCCTTTTAGAGATCATTCCATCTTTAGAATACCTCTCCTGGCAGAATTGACAGGCGACCTGAAGTAACTCTCTGTCCTGGGGATCTGCAACCCGCCACGTGTGGAGTCCTGAGGGCACTGAATTCCCACTCCCACAGGTTCCCACAATTCCTGGAGCCTGGTCACACACTCCTCAGCTACTACCCTCCTGTAGTGGCTTGATGTTATAACACAGGTCCTATCACTTTAGCCGTCAACTCCCTCAACTGTCAACTGACAACTTCCTATCAGGCCACAGGCCCCTCCCCCTGGTCTAGGTCTCTGCCTATAGGTTGGCTGCCTATTAACCAATAGTGCCCAGCCCTGTCACCTGTTGCTAGGGAGTCTCCCAACCTGGTTCTAGGTGTATGTGTCCTGAAGGTGCTGGTGTGTTTACTGGCACAGTTGTCTGAGACTCGAGCTTCCACAGGGTTTGTAGCTTTATTTGTGGCACCTGTTCCCGCGGGGTGCTACAAAACAAACAGGTAGAAAGGTGTATTGAAATGATTAGCCCCGACATGATTCACATGTGAAGCTCACCGCGCCGCTCACCTGCATCAGCTGCCTCCGGGACCGCAGGGACTCCACGTGCTGAGAATCTTCTGGCGACAGGTCAGTCAGGTTAACTTCTATGGTAATCGTGACGCCATGCTCGGTATTGCGGTCAATGGGTGACTGCCACTGCAGTTTGGGGAGCACCTGGGGCTGATGGTAGATGCAGTTAGATGATGTGGCCCCCCGAGAGTGAGGCTGGCCCCAGGGCCAAGGTGTAGGTGCATAGTACCACAGGTCGCAGAGTAATTCACACACAGTCCAAGAATGCTTTTCAGGGTTTTTACTCACTTTTTCTGCTGTCACAGTGAGTCAACCCGGGCGATGCTGTGATCAACCAGGGTGGAACCAGGTATCTTCAGGCTGACATAGGGGTGACTACTGACTCGCCTTCCTAGCCCTTCTTGTTTTGAGGTGACCCCGACTTGGAGTACTCCGGGATCACCCAGGGAAGTTGCTTCTGCCTCTTCTCCCCTTTCTTGCCCATTTGCTGACAGCGTGGACCAAGTAATTCTGGCTGCTTGCCTTCTGTTACTTATGGGCCCCCTTGTTGCTGCGATGCTGTGGACACTGTTTGTTTGGTGAGGTGCATAAAATACCCTCACCAGCAGGTTTAGCAGGCCGAGTAAATGGGTTCCTGCTCTGGGGACCTGTTTCCCCGTGCGGGCCTGGTCTACCGGTAGTCCCCTTACTCAGCCACCTCTCCAAATCTTCTCTAGGTGGTTTTCAGGTGACACCACTGGGTAGCTGTTCTCCCCCGCCAGCAGCCACTACAGATGCAGGGTCTGGCTAGTGTCCTGCTCTTCAGCCCTACACTCCAGACTTGGCTGCTCCACTTCTTCCTCCTCTGACTGCCACTGCACAACTCCTGTCTCCAGTCCCACCACCTACCACTAGCTGAGACACGGGGCTCCGCCCCCACCTGGGTCTGCCCAGGGGTCCCATCTAAGCTGTGTGTGTGTTACTTGGTAACTTCGTGTTTGTGTGTCCACACCCTAGTCAGCCTTTGGGATTACCTGTTTGTACCCACCCAGACGTGGGTGTAGTACTCAGTGGTGCCTGACCAGGTCAGGGGCGCCACATTCCCCCTTAGTTATGATAAGCATATCCTCGGGCTGCAAAGACAAAGCATTTTAAAA
The DNA here is from genome assembly GCF_048569485.1 of Anomaloglossus baeobatrachus. Classification (NCBI taxonomy): domain Eukaryota; kingdom Metazoa; phylum Chordata; class Amphibia; order Anura; family Aromobatidae; genus Anomaloglossus; species Anomaloglossus baeobatrachus. The sequence continues at coordinate 166,714,271 of NC_134362.1, forward strand.
CTTTTTAAAACAACATCCCCACACAGGGGGTCATTCACAAAAAAGCATCATAAAACATTTAAAACTTCAATCCAGGTACCATGCATCACCACCCTCCACCCACAAGTCTTTAACCAACACAAAACCCTCTCAGTTGAGCCGTGTCTTTGGCCAATTCTGGCAGGATTGTAGAGGCGGCGTTCTTGGTCAGGGTCACTTCAAGCAGGAGTACTCACTTCTTTGTGGTGGAGAGCCAGGCCCCATAAACAGGCGTGCTCCCTTGTCTTGGCGAGCCACGCCCCATAAACAGGCATGCTCTTGGTTTTTGGATAGCAAGCGCCATCACAGGCGTGCTTCCTGGTGGTGCAGAGCCAGGCCCCATAAACAGGCTTGCTCTGGGTTGGTACCACTGGAGTAACTACATACACTGCGAGAGTTTGTGGATATAGCCAGTTCATAGCCTATGGTCCATGGTTTAAAAGTGCACAAAACTGGTGCAAAAACAGGTAGATTCTCACAATAGTCTTTGTGGGCGCATTTTCTTAAATGGGTAACGTTGCTTTAACTGGTAACAAACATTCTTACTTTCTCTACTTTTCTTTACACTGCCTTTCTCCTTTCACAACCAGGGTTCTTGCTTGCAGGGCTCTGACACCTGGAGGTTTCTGCGTCTTCTTCTGCAACATTTTCAGTGTAGATGTCTTGCTCTTTTTCAACATCAACTTCTTGCAGTAACTGTGGGGACACATTTTCAACATCAACTTCTTCTGATGGCGGTGTCTTTAAGGATCTGCTAACAGCAGTAGGGGTAAGGCTTGGTCTTGCCACGACGTTCTTTGGGCACTGCACGACATCTGAAGCATACCAGCCTCTCTCTCCTTGGTGTCTGGTGTATTCCACGAGGTCTACCATAAATAGATCACGGCCGGGGTGTCCTCTCTGCAGGTGGGACTGAAAATCCCTCCTGGACACGAAAATGCCCTCCTTTACGCCAGGCTCTACTATGAAGCCGTAGCCGGTTCTCAGGTTGAATTCCTCAACCACTCCGCGGTGGAGAGGACCTCTGACCTGGTGCTTGGCTTTTCTGAGAGACTGCTTCTCCTCCAGATCTCAGGCTGTCACCTCTTCTTTCTGCTTGTCTGGGGTTGGCTGCACAGGAGGTGGTCTTGCTCTCACGCGGCGCCGTCCTCGGCTAGCTGGCCTCCGCATCACCATAACCTCACTGTCTGCAGGCTCCCAGGTCATGCACATACTGGGCATGAAAATGCTTGGTTCTTCTTCTTCCGCGGTCAATGGGTGACTGCCACTGCAGTTTGGGGAGCACCTGGGGCTGATGATAGATGCAGTTAGATGATGTGGCCCCCCGAGAGTGAGGCTAGCCCCAGGTGTAGGTGCGTAGTACCACAGGTCACAGAGTAATTCACACACAGTCCAAAAATGTCTTTCAGGGTTCTTACTCACTTTTTCTGCTGTCACAGTGAGTCAACCCGGGCGATGCTGTGATGAACCAGGGTGGAACCAGGTATCTTCAGGCTGACATAGGGGTGACTGCTGACTCACCTTCCTAGTGTGCCGCCCCCATGCCAGCAGCCGGCGCTGCTGCCTTCTGTGGGTGGCTCGAGGGTCTCCGGACCCGGGGGTCTTACAGTCACTTCAACTAAAAGGGGGTTGTGGATTGGGGACGTATATGTACGTAGTAAGTTCGTGACGCCACCCACGGTGTGTGGTGAAGTGGGACACCACCGCTGCTGTTTCGGGACACACGGGGGAGATGTTGTGCAGCAAGCTGTTAACCCCTCTGTGGGCAGGGATGGTGGCCCCGGGACCCGATGACTCAGATGCCGGGGGAATGACGGCCGCAGGGGGTGTTGGTGTACTCACTGTTGGCAAATAACACACGAGTCTTTGGTAAACCAAGGTGGTGGTGGCCAGTGCCACAGCCGAATGTACTTGGGTTCCACACCCGGCTGGTGGTCTCTATCCCTCTCCTGCACTGTTTCTTGAGTGTATGACTTCCCCGTGTGTAACGTAGGAGTCCGCTCCAGGCTGGATGTGGCCTAAGGAGTCGTGCCTGCAGACGCTGGCCCGTGGGATCTATGGGCCTTGGCGGTGACCGCTTATCCCCTATCGGTGGGCTGTTGTCTTCTATGAGGGACTTTGGGTGGGACAGAACCTCTAGTCCTGGCCTCAATCGGTGAATTAACCAGCTCCAGTTGATTCTGGCTTCTGGCTTCAGGGTCCGAGTACCCCCCTTTGTGCTACGGTTTCCGTGTCGGTTCCCCGTGTCGGTACCGGTGGGCTAAACCCTGGCCCAGCACGTCTCAGTTCCACCGAGCCGTCTTCCTGTCTCCTGCTGACGGAGACCACCATCTGCCTCCTAGCCAGCGGTACCAGGGCTCCAACCCTGGCACGTTCAATTTGAACTCTTTCTCCTCCTGCTGGGACTACACCTAGCCCCAGCTCCTCTCAACTTGAACTTCAACAGTAAACTGTTTACTTTCCCGCCCTGGGCTGTCTAAACCCCTGGATGGGTGTGCACCAACTGCCTGGCCACACCCACTGGTGTGTCTATATGTCCCTAAGGGGGTGACTAGGCTTTAAATGGTTGGCTGGTGTTCCTAAATGTGGGAAGGTGTTATGCAGGGGCCTAATTGTGACTACCTGGATTCTCCAGGCGCCACACTAGCCCTTCTTGTTTTGAGGTGACCCCGACTTGGAGTACTGCGGGATCACCCAGGGAAGTTGTTTCTGCCTCTTCTCCTCTTTCTGGCCCGTTTGCTGACAGTGTGGACCAAGTAATTCTGGCTGCTTGCCTTCTGTTACTTATGGGCCCCCTCGTTGCTGTGGACTCTGTGTTGTTTGGTGAGGTGCATACAGTACCCTCACCAGCAGGTTTAGCAGGCCAAGTAAATGGGTTCCTGCTCTGGGGACCTGGTCTCCCGGTAGTCCCCTTACTCAGCCACCTCTTCTAGGTGGTTTTCTGGCGGCACCACTGGGTAGCCGTTCTCCCCCGCCAGCAGCCACCACAGGTGCAGGGTCTGGCTAGTGTCCTGCTCTTCAGCCCTACACTCCAGACTTGGCTGCTCCACTTCTTCCTCCTCTGACTGCCACTGCACAACTCCTGTCTCCAGTCCCACCACCCACCACTAGCTGAGACACGGGGGCTCCGCCCCCACCTGGGTCTGCCCAGGGGTCCCCTCTAAGCTGCGTGTGTGTGTTCCTTGTAAACTTCGTGTTTGTGTGTCCACACCCTAGTCAGCCTTTGGGATTACCTGTTTGTACCCACCCAGACGTGGGTGCAGTACTCAGTGGCGCCTGACCAGGTCAGGGGCACCACACACAAATGCCTGCACTTGGTTTGAACAGTAATTCTGTGCTGACAGAGTCCCTTTAATTGGAACCTGTCAAAAGATTTTTGAGGTATAAACCAAAACTAGAACCTTCAGTAGTGCCTGTTCTGCATTCTATAAATTTGCATGTTATCCCCTGAATCCCCCTGTACACCCAATAGCTTTTAAAAATCTCCCACCCTGTATGTAAATCATTGGGTCTGGTCTGATGGGCGTCATTCGTTGAGGCTCCTGTCCCTCCTCCCCGCATTGATCGTCCACCGTCCTCTTGTAGTGATTGACGAAGATGACGTCTCCTGCGTTATCCACATACCCGAGCTAAATCTCGTGCCTGCTCAGAGACCTCACTGGTTCGCGCATGCGCACCTATATATTTGTCTCTGCCCGCAATAGGACAGAGCGAAGTGAGCCTGCACAAGCGGCAATGTCTCTGCGCAGGTGTAAGATTTTACTCAGCGACAAGGAGGCATCATACACGTCAATCTACACCACAGGATGGTGATCAGCACGGAGACGAGGGAAGGGGCCACGACCGAGGACGCCTTTTGGGCCAGACCCAATCATTTACATATAGGGCGTCAGATTTTAAAAAGGTGTTTGTGAGATGTACAGGGGGAGTCAGGGGATCACATACATTTCTATAGAATACAACACAGGTGCTGCTTGAGGTGCTAGTTTTGGTTTATACCTCAAAAATCTGGTGACAGGTTCCCTTTAATAGTGTAACTCTATAAGTATGGGTTAGGCCTGTGCCACACTTCCGCAAAAAAAACGGACGTGTCTCATGTTCCGTTTTTCGGGGCCGTGTTCCTTTTTTTGGGGCGTTTCTCCGGTACCTGTGACATCCGTGTGATGGCGTATGCTTGCCGTGTGTGCGTGTGGAATGTCCGTGTATGCGTACGTGTAATGTCCGTGTGGTGTCCATATGTGTTGATCGGTGTGTGTTGTAAAATGTCGTTGCTACATACTCACTGACAGCCGACACAGACCCAGTCGCGTGATGAGAATGAACTCGGGTGAACCTCACCCAACTTCATTGTCATACCACGGCTCTGTGTGTGGCGTCCTGATTAGCGGACACCCGTGATGGAATCACCGGTGACCAATAATCCCCAGAGTCACTGAAGTGAGTGGCGACATTAGCGCTGCCGTCACTCAGGCTACCCGCGGCTAGCTGGAGTCAGCCACCCGACACCGCAACTCACCTGTGACTTCATTGCAGATCGCGCAGCTCACTTCAGTCACTTGGGCAACTCGCTGTCACAGTTGGATGATCCAGCGGTGGTCGCGAGTAACCTGACTGACATCATCGGTGATCGCGTGGCTCACTTCAGTTGCTGTCACCTTCATGTAGCAGAGCTGAGAGCGTCGTGGGACATCCATGGATTACGGCGGACAAGGATGGGTTTTTGGTTTTATTAAATTGGTGAACGACGGAGTTTGTTTGTGTTTATTATTCTAAATAAAGATTTCTTTGAATGTGTGTGTGTTTATTATTCTAAATAAAGGTTTATTTGTTTTTGTGTGTTTATTTACATTGAATAACAGGTTAATCATAGAAGGTATCTCGGGGTGACGGCTGCCATGATTAACCTAGGACTTAGTGGCAGCTATGGGCTGCTGCCATTAACTCTTTATTTCCCCAATTGCCACCACACCAGGGCAATTCGGGAAGGGTCGGCTAGAGTCCCGGGACTGTCGCATCTAATGGGTGCGGCAATTCTGGGCGGCTGCTGTCTGATATTGTTAGGGTGGTGGGCTCCTCATAATGTGGAGCTCCCCATCCTGAGAATACCAGCCTTCAGCCGTGTGACTTTACCATGGCTGGTATCAAAATTGGGGGGGACTGTTTTTTTTTAATTATTTAATTATTGTTTTTACTGCACGATAAAGACCCACCCACCAGCGGCTGTGATTGGTTGCAGTGAGACAGCTGTCACTCAGCTTGCGGGCGTGTCTGTCTCAAACCAATCATTGGCGGCGGTGGGCGGGGAAAGCAGTGAATACTAGATTGAATAATGAGCAGCCGGCATTTTCAAAATAGTTTAAGCCGCCGTAGCTTTTTAACAGATATCCTGCACCGCGCTGGTGATCGGGGATCGATAAGTATGAGAGAGGGGGAGAGACTGACCGACGGACAGAGGGAGAATGACTAACAAACAAAAAAAAATTGACCGACATAGCTCACTAAAAAACGCACACGGACGGTACGTGTAGTACACGGATATGCTACGTTTGCCGTCCATGCAGGCACGGATCCATTGACTTTAGCAGGTCCGTGCCTGCGTGATGCCGGTGAAAAACTGACATGTCGAGAGTGTTGGAAAATGCACAAACATACAAACGACACGGACACACGTTCCGTGTGTTTTTACGTGTGTGTGCCTGTTACCATAGGGTAACATTGTTGTACGTGTCTCCGTGTCGCCGGTACGTGCAAAAACGTACCAAACACGTATCGGCAGGACGGATGTGTGTCGGACCCTTAGGCAGTGTTTATAGGATAATCTGTTTAATTCTATTTTTTTCTATTTCTTAGGTTTATCTTCATGTCAAAACTGCAGTTACAAAAATGTCATAGACAACATAAAGTTTCCAAATCCCTCTGTCCGCCCAGTGTTGAACTGGACAGACCCCACTCATGTTGATGTTCACATGTATGTTTTCAATATAATCAATGTGGTAAGCATCACATCATTTGTTGTGTCAGTTTCACATTTTTTCTACTATGTTGTTTAAGTCATTTTTCTTTTTCGTTTGTGGCATTTGTTGTTGTTTCTTGCACCAAATTCTTCAACATGGAGGACTCGGTTCATGACTTTTGAGCACAGTAAAAATTATCTTAATTTTATCTTTAACGATTCTTGCAACTTTTTAGAGCAAAAGTCACAAACTCAGAAAAATGTGTGCAAAAGATTCTGGGTAACAAAAATACCTCCAAGTGGAAAGTGGGGTTTGTACAAATGATTTTCGATTTTTTTGAAAAGACGCACTTGATGAATCAGTCTAAAACATCTAGAATAGCCACACTGATGTAAAAATCAGAAAAATAACTAAAAAGACAACTTTATATAGGAACAAAAACTTTGATGAATTTGAATTTCTCCAGTAAAATGATAAAAATGTAATTATGAATCAAATGACTTGTTTCCACTACCATATTTTCCGGTTTGTAAGACACACTTTTTTCCCCCAAAACTGGGGGAAAAATGGGGGTGCATCTTACAAATCGCTTATGGCTTACCGAGGCGGCAGAGGCAGCACATGGTTAGTGATACTGTAGGCTCGCGGCGGCGAGCACCATTGATCTGTAGGCTGCTTTAAATCTCTTGCAGTTGACGAGATCGTCTCCAAGAAAATAACCGCAGAGGTGGAGCGTTCACAGATAAGATTCCGTGCCCATTTTCTTGAAGTCCATCGCGTCAATCTGTGCACGCGCCGACTCTGCGGCCATTTTCTTGAAGTCGATCTTGTCAACTGCGGGAGATTCAAAGCAGCCACAGGCAGATCAATAGCGCATGCCGCCGTGACACCCCACGAGCCCACAACAGTATCACGACCCTCTGCACACCCCCTCCTTCGATCCCACAGCATTGCCGACCCTCCTAAGCCACAGCACCCCCTCCTCCGTGCCCGCAGCATTGCCTACCCTGCCTCCTGTTGTTAGGGTGAACACTTAACCAGGGTTCACTCGTGTTGCCTACTGCCTGATTTTAATTGGTGTGGATCAAGTGCATGCTTAAGGGAAATCAACACCGGACAAAAGGGTCATATGTGAACTTCCTTCTTGATCAGAGCAAAGATGGTGCTGAAGAGAGCTTTCATTAGACATGCGGCATCTTATATAGACTAAAGGCCGCTTTACACGCTAGCATGCGTACCCGCCCCTATCAGTTGTGCGTTACAGGCCAATCGCTGCCCGTGGCGCACAACATCGCACACAACCGTCACACGTACTTACCTGCCTAGCGACGTCGCTGTGACCGGCGAACCGCCTCCTTTCTAAGGTGGCGGTTCGTTCGGCGTCACAGCGGCGTCACTAAGCGGCCGCCCAATCAAAGCGAAGGGGCGGAGATCGCGGAGACACGAACATCCCACCCACCTCCTTCCTTCCTCATTGCAGGCGGGACACAGGTAAGGTGAGGTTCCTCGTTCCTGTGGTGTCACACGTAGCGATGTGTGCTGCCGCAGGAACGATGAACTACATCATACCTTCAGTAGCAACAATAATTGGGAATAGGGGGGCATGTCACCGATTAGCAATTTTGAACGTTTTTGCGATGATTCAAAATTGCTCATAGGTGTCACACGCAACGACATCGCTAACGCGGCACACATTCCGTGTCCCCAACGACATCGCTAATGCGATGTCGTTGGGGACACGGAATGTGTGCCGCGTTAGCGATGTCGTTGCGTGTGACACCTATGAGCAATTTTGAATCATCGCAAAAACGTTCAAAATCGCTAATGATGTAGCGTGTAAAGCGGCCTTAAGGGCGTAGGCATGTTCAGACATGTCCATTGGTCAGTGGGACTGTCCATGGGTTAATCAATGAGTGGATCTGTAATGTTGATGGGCGGGTCTATGACATCATCTGAGTGGTCTGCAATGATGCTGATGGGCGGGTCTATGACGTCTTCTGGATGATGCTGATGGGCAGGTATATGATGTCATCGGGGGCCATCTTGGGTTCTCTAATGACTGACTTATGTAAGACAAATTAACACACTTCCCACAATCCTCTATTTCAAGAAGTTAATTAAGTATTTGATCCAATGGCTCTCCTCAACACTGTGATCTTCCACCACCGCCGCTCCCCCTGGTGAGTTAATATAAGAGGCACTAGGATTATAAGACGGACCCTCATTTTAACAGTAACAATTATTTTTGTCTTCCTGTTTTCCTCCTTCAAATTTGGGGTGCGTCTTATAATCTGGTGCGTCTCATAAAATGGTGACTAAACATTTTCAGAGAGTTTGTGGCTTCAGTGCTTTTAGATCTTTTACTCAGATGTCTCTATGCTTACTGCAGTACAATTATCAGCATTTAACAGGTTTTTACATTTTTATTGACTAATAGGTCTAGTTTATGCCTAAACTCAATATTAAAGCTGTATGTGTGACGCCATGGACTAGCCAGGTAGTCACAGGTAGGCCCTTGCACAACACCCATCCCCTAATAAGGTGACACCAGCCAACCTACAAAACCCTAGTCACCTCCCTCTGGGTTTGATATTCACACCAGTGGGCGGAGCCAGGCAGTTGGCCACGCCCACCAATGAGTTCACAGGCCCAGAGGCAGGAAAAGGGAGAGAAGTCTAGTTTTGACAGTGGAGTGGTGAGGTTCAAGTTCAAGTGCAGACCTGTGTCCAGGTCTGCCACAGTCTAACACCGGGTGCTGGGTTGGAGCCCAGTCACCTTTGGCTAGGAGGCAGATGGTGGTGGCCGTCTGCAGGAGCCGGGAAGACAGCTTGGTGGAACCGTAGGTAACCGGGACAGGGTAGTGGCCCGCCGGTACCTAACCAGGGAATCGACTGGAAACCAGAGCACACGTGGGGGTACGCAGACCCTGAAACACGGTCCCGAAACTACCGGACACCGTTAATTAACTGATTGAAGTCTGGACTCTAGGTCCTTTCCCACCCAAGTCCCGAAAGAAGGCAACAGCCCACCGATTCCGGATAATGGCCACCGCTCAGGCCAAGAGATCCAACGGGCCAGCGCCTGCGGGCAAACAGGCTCTCCCGACATATAACGCCGGGGAACGGACTCCCGTTGCTGAAGCTCGGGCTGTCCACAGCTACAGAAGGTGCAGGAGAAAGGCGGACACCACCAACCCGTTTGGGGGACCAGAAACAGTCGGCTGCGGGCACCGATTACCATCCTTTTGGTTTACCAGAGACTCCCGTGTATCTGTCAGAGTGAGTACCACTGTGCCCTCGGGCCACGCACCGTCCTGCCCCGCCGAGCACCGACATCGCATTCACCAAATCGGGTCCTGGGGCCACCACCCCTGCCCACGGAGGGGTTAACACCAAAAGCTGCACCAACATCTCCCCCGGGGTGCGTTTGTAACAGGGGCTGGGGGCGCCTCGAGGGGTGTAGTCGTGGTCTCCTGCCCTAAGGGCGACAGGTCGACCCCCGGCCCGACCGTCACTAGTAAAACAGGAGAGTTTGGTGGGCAAAGTGTGAGTGGCAGGGACTCATTCGTTTCAGCTCCTTGGCTCTCAGCAGCGCCTTTCTGCTTTGGTTCGCTGGCTCCTTTATCATTCGCAGAAAAGAGTCATTGACAGGCGGCTGATAAATTAACCAACAGTTTATTGAACAAATTTTCCATGCTTTGCTTACATCCAATTCTTAGCAGCAGGTTTACTTCAATGCCTCCGGACTCTGACAATATGGGTTCTCCTTACAGCACACTTCCTACTGATGGTTTCCTTTTCTCACTGCCTTAAACACTTTCCTCCGGACACTTTCCTTCACCTGCAGGGGCCAACGTGTTACCCCCCTGATAGCTGTACTCAGACCCGGTTTAGTGAAGCCCTATCTCAGGGGTTTTTCAGACTACGGAGTGGATCCAGTATATACTACCAGTTCAGGAGAAGCTCCAAGTTTTCCCAACCTTCCTCAAAGGTCTCTTCTGTTTCTGCTTACAGGTGTTCCTGTTTGATCTTCGCTTCTCTTATCAGCTCCCACACTGACTCTCTGTCATGTCACATCTGACTGAGCTCCCAACTAGGCTACACTTCTCCTCCCTTCCTGCCACTGTTACCAGGGGAACCACCCACTCTGACACCTCGCGGGGAATCTGTTTACTATCTCGCACAGCAGATAATATTTTATAATTACTGTTATACACTTAACAAACATTCCCCACCACACCGTGTGGTGTCTTCAAGGGGGGAATTCTCTTTTACTGCTCGGGGGTCCGCCTACCCCCTTACATTCCTCCCCTCTTTTACCTCAGCCTCCTGGCGAGGTTCCGTACCTGCAAGACAAAACATCACAGGAAACATGCACAAGTACACATACCCTAAGCAGTATTCCTTTTAAAGCTACCATAAGTAAAAACAAAGGATTAGCACACAAGTCCGGTGCCCGGAGTCCCTCTAGGGGAGCTCCCGGTCTTGGCTGGTCTTCTGCCCGGAGGCCCTCCTCAAGTGCTCCCGGTCTTAGATGAGCCGCAACCAACAAAAAGTTCTTGCTTAAACAGTCGCAGGAGAAGTCTATGCATAGTCCTGCATTATTCCACTCCCGGGTTCAGTTCCTTCAACGCTGCTTCAACTGTAAACGATCACCGGTTTCTAACGGTACCGGCTTTCAACGTCAAACAGGCCTCTTTTCCGGACAATTAGCTCCTCAAGCCGGCTTGTACACGTGCAGCCGCTCGGCCCTCACATAATCTAAGAGGGATTACCCGGGTACAGGGTGCGCAGATGCTGCGGCAGTCCTTCCGTGTCTAAGCTGACCCGGTTGTAGAGATAGTGTTCCCCGGTTACACTGTCCCCTATGAAACCATACCCCTCGGTTTGATTAAACTTGACTACCGTGCCTATGCTGCACTGCCGGTCAAATTCCTCACTGCGAGGCCCGGACATCATCTCTCTCGCCACCATCTCGGCCAGGTGTCTTTCCACACGGGATCTACTCTCGGCGGCGGGAACTGTCTCTGGGTCGGGGGCGCCGGCTTCAATGGTTCCCAGACAAAACCAAATTCGTCCACTTCTGGTTCCAGAATATTCCCCCAGGACTGGGTCTTGGCTTCCGAGGGGGGTGGAAGGCCTACCTTGTTAGGCGCTGGCGCCTCAGAGATCTGCACCGATGCTTCCGGTAGCTCGCTCCCGGGGGTCAGCCGGAACTTATAGATAGCCCGGACCTCTGTTGTCGTCTCCCCGGTAGCAGCATCCCATGTGGTATTCCATGTAACCTTCGCAGGTCCCCCTGGCGCTCCGGTCTCGGCCGGTATCATTCCTTCCGGCAGCGTGATGGTGGGTGGCTCTCCCACCAAGCTCCTAATCGGATGTCCTCTCCCACATCCTGCGGGCACTAGCGCCCCGCTGCGGTCTTCTTGGACTCCATTCTGTTCTGTTCGGGTATCGGAATGTGTCTCTTCCTCAACTGCCGGGGTTGCAATGGCGCCAGAGTTGCAATGGCGCCAGAGTAGGCTGGTTATTCTTCCCCTGTTTCGGCCCATACTCTGCCCCGAGCTTCACTCACCAGGTCCATGCAGTGCTGGCGACACCTGTCGTAGTCTCCTGCCCTAAGGGTGACAGACCGACCCCCGGCCCGACCGTCACTAGTAAAGCAGGAGAGTTTGGTGGGCAAAGTGTGAGTGGCAGGAACACATTCGTATCAGCACCTTGGCTCTCAGCAGCGCCTTTCTCCTTCGGTTCGCCGGCTCCTTTATCATTCGCAGAAAAAAGTCGTTGACAGGCAGCTAATAAATTAACCAACAGTTTATTGAACAAATTTTCCATGCTTTGCTTACATCCAATTCTTAGCAGCAGGTTTACTTCAATGCCTCCGGACTCTGACAATATGGGTTCTCCTTACAGCACACTTCCTACTGATGGTTTCCTTTTCTCACTGCCTTAAACACTTTCCTCCGGACACTTTCCTTCACCTGCAGGGGCCAACGTGTTACCCCCCTGATAGCTGTACTCAGACCCGGTTTAGTGAAGCCCTATCTCAGGGGTTTTTCAGACTACGGAGTGGATCCAGTATATACTACCGGTTCAGGACAAGCTCCAAGTTTTCCCAACCTTCCTCTAAGGTCTCTTCTGTTTCTGCTTACAGGCATTCCTGTTTGATCTTCGCTTCTCTTATCAGCTCCCACACTGACTCTCTGTCATGTCACATCTGACTGAGCTCCCAACTAGGCTACACTTCTCCTCCCTCCTTGCCACTGTTAGGCTAGGTTTGCACACTGCGTCTTTTTGACGCTGCGTTTTTGTGCGTTTTTGGCCGCTAAAAACGCACCTGCGTCGAAAAAACGCATCAAAAACGCATGCGTTTTTGCCACGATTTGGTGCGTTTTTGGCTGCGTTTTGCTGCGTTTTTGATCTCTGCGTTTTGCTGCGTTTTTCCAATACATTGCATGGGGGGAAAACGCAGAAAAACGCAGGAAAGAACTGACATGTCCATTTTTTTTTTAACTCAAAAACGCAGGTAAAAAAACCAGATGTGTGCGGACAGCAAAAATGAAAACTCATAGACTTTGCTGGGGAAGCAAAGTCCTGCAGTTTTGAGGCCAAAAACGCACCCCAAAAACGCCGCGAAAAACGCACTGTGCGCACATAGCCTTACCAGGGGAACCACCCACTCTCTACTGACACCTAGCGGGGAATCTGTTTACTACCTCGCACAGCAGATAATATTTTATCATTACTGTTATACACTTAAACATTCCCCACCACACCGTGTGGCGTCTTCAGGGGGGGAATTCTCTTTTACTGCTCGGGGGTCCGACTACCCCCTTACACCTAGTAAACAGCAGCGGTGGTGCCTACATTCACCACAACCCATGGGTGGGGTCACAAACTTTAATCTAAAACCCCTTCAAAGCGCCAGCCCCCTTGCAGAGCGAAGTGACCGCCGGTCCGGAGGCGCTCGAGCCACCGACACACGAGCCCGGATCAGAGCGGCTCGGCTGCAGCCGAGCGCGGGGCGGTACATATGCACAGTGCATTTTTATCGTGTTTGTGGATGCATTTCTTAGCACATTTTTATCACAAAGTAAATCCTGATGGCAAAAAAAATCATTGAGTCTTGGTGGATAGTGCACACGTTGAGTATTTTCTCTTTGCAGATTTGGTGCAGAAAATAATCTGCAGCATGTTAATTCTTTTTGTGTTTTTTTCCCCCTTAGAATTCAATTGACAAAAGCATAAAAAATGAGACTAAAATAAAGCAAAAAATTAATAAATAAAAAAATAGGCAAAAACACTCTTTTTGCACTGCATTTTTTCTGCCAAGAGATGCAGAAATGATGCAGAAATTTCTGCCACCAAAAACTCAATATGTGCACATATCCTTACAGTGTTGACCCATATTTTTCAATACATATTAAATTCCTCTGCCAGCTAGATATTAGCTTCTAGTCTAAATCCTGACTGATCACAACCCATTTGTGTCTAATATCAGTGCTTGGAGTTTATTAAAACTTCTGTGTTTGTTTGTCCTTACACTTTTTGAGGATTAACCACAGGTTCTCAATCGGGTTGTGATCTGGGGTATTTCCTGGCCATGGATCTAAAATGTTAATGTTTTGTTAACCTAGCCACTTAGTTATCACTTTTGCCTTGTGACCTGGTCTCAATCATGCTGGAAAAGCATTTGCAACACCTGCCTGGAGCTACAGACTCAGACTGGCTTTAAAAGCTATATTTAAATATCAATTGTCCTTAATGAACACACTTCAAACACTGATCTATAACAACAATCTGGGCACTATAATGCTCAGATAAGAAGTGGAGCTGAATGCAAAGTAATTCTTGAAAAGTACAAAACTTTATTTATTACAAAATCACAAGTAAAAACAGGAAAAAAGCCCTCAAAGTGGAGCACATCATCCCCAGTTAATAACCCTCAGAGAAATATATACAAGGATACATCCACAGGTATATTTATATATAGCCAGGACTGGCTGATAACAGAGACAACAGAAGTCTATTGGTCTCCTCAGGCATATATAAGCCAATTTAGAATATCAATGCTATATCAGCCAGTAAATAGAAAAATAGTTAGGTGCTACTATTCATGAAAATGTTCAAGATCATGTCGCCTGCCCATCAGCACCAGATAACATGTGCATTATTAAATGAGCTATAAACAGCATGCAAATGACACACTGGTTTGCAACTACATAAATCTACTGTGCTGATGGGGAGGTGGTGAAGAGAAAAAACTTCACAGGGCTAATTAACATTCAGTAAGCACCCATGGTCTATCATGAAACACTATATGGCTGATAACAGAGACAACAGAGGTCTATTAGGGGTGCTTCACACACAGCGAGCTCGCTGCCGAGATCGCTGCTGAGTCACGCTTTTTGTGACGCAGCAGTGACCTCATTAGCGATCTCGCTGTGTGTGACAATGAGCAGCGATCTGGCCCCTGCTGCGAGATCGCTGCTCGTTACACACAGCCCTGGTTCGTTTTCTTCAAAGCCGCTCTCCTGCTGTGACACACAGATCGCTGTGTGTGACAGCGAGAGAGCGACAAATGAAGCGAGCAGGAGCCGGCGTCTGACAGCTGAGGTAAGCTGTATCCAAGATAAACATCGGGTAACCAAGGTGGTTACCCGATATTTACCTTAGTTACGAGCCTCTGCAGCTCTCACGCTGCCTGTGCTGCCGGCTCCGGCTCTCTGCACATGTAGCTGCTGTACACATCGGGTTAATTAACCCGATGTGTACAGCAGCTAGGAGAGCAAGGAGCCAGCGCTAAGCAGTGTGCGCGGCTCCCTGCTCTCTGAACATGTAGCTGCATTACACATCGGGTTAATTAACCCGATGTGTACTGTAGCTATGGTAGGAGAGCAAGGAGCCAGCGCTCAGTGTGCGCGGCTCCCTGCTCCCTGCACACACAGCTGTGCGCTGGTAACTAATGTAAACATCGGGTAACCATACCCGATGTTTACCTTAGTTACCAGTCTCCGCAGCTTCCAGACGGCAGCTCCGTGCAAGCGCAGCGTCGCTTGCACGTCGCTGCTGGCTGGGGGCTGTTCACTGGTCGCTGGTGAGATCTGCCTGTTTGACAGCTCACCAGCGACCATGTAGCGATGCAGCAGCGATCCTGACCAGGTCAGATCGCTGGTCGGATCGCTGCTGCATCGCTAAGTGTGAAGGTACCCTTAAGGCCCCGTCACACTAAGCAACATCGCTAGCAACATCGCTGCTAACGAACAACTTTTGTGACGTTGCTAGCGATGTTGCTGTGTGTGACATCCAGCAACAACCTGGCCCCTGCTGTGAGGTCGTTGGTTGTTGCTGAATGTCCTGGGCCATTTTTTAGTTGTTGCTGTCCCGCTGTGAAGCACAGATCACTGTGTGTGACAGCGAGACAGCAACAACTAAATGTGCAGGCAGCAGGAGCCGGCTTCTGCAGGGGCTGGTAACCAATGTAAACATCGGGTAACCAAGAAGCCCTGTCCTTGGTTACCCGATATTTACCTTCGATACCAGCCTCTCTCACTGCCTGTGCTGCCGGCTCCTGCTCTGTGCACATGTAGCTAGCTGCAGGACACATCGGGTTAATTAACCTGATGTGTGCTGTAAGTAGGAGAGCAGGGAGCCAGCACTAAGCATTGTGCGCTGCTCCCTGCTCTGTGCACATTTAGCTGCAGCACACATCAGGTAATTAACCCGTTGTGTGCTGTAAGTAGGAGAGCAGGGAGCCAGCGCTCAGTGTGCGCTGCTCCCTGCTCTCTGCACGTGTGGCTGGACACTGGTTGCTGGTGAGCTCACCAGCAACTCGTGTAGCCACGCTCCAGCGATCCCTGCCAGGTCAGGTTGCTGGTGGGATCGCTGGAGCGTCGCAGTGTGACAGCTCACCAGCAACCTCCTAGCAACTTACCAGCGATCCCTATCGTTGTTGGGATCGCTGGTAAGTTGCTTAGTGTGACGGTACCTTATGTCTCCTCAGGCACATATAAGCCAATTTAGAATATCTCTGCTGTCTGAGCTGGCAGATGACAAAATAGTTCGATATAAACCATTAGGTGCAACTATTCATGAGAAAGTTCAAGATAATATCACCTACCACTCAGCACCAGATAACATGTGCATTATTAAATGAGCTGTAAACCGCGTGCAAATAACACACTAGTTTGCACCTGCATAAATCTACCGTGCTGATGAGGAGGTGGTGAAGAGGAAAAATTCACAGAGCTAATTAACATTCAGTAAGCACCCATGGTCTATCATGAAACACTATATGGCTGATAACAGAGACAACAGAGATCTATTAATCTCCTCAGGCACATATAAGCCAATTTAGAATATCTCTGCTGTCTCAGCCGGCAGATGACAAAATAGTTCGATATAAACCATTAGGTGCAACTATTCATGAGAAAGTTCAAGATAATATCACCTACCCCTCAGCACCAGATAATGTGTGCATTATTAAATATGCTGTAAACAGCGTGCAAATAACACACTAGTTTGCACCTGCATAAATCAGCCGTGCTGATGAGGAGGTGGTGAAGAGGAAAAATTCACAGAGCTAATTAACATTCAGTAAGCACCCATGGTTTATCATGAGACACTGTGAGTCATATCAGTTGTCGGCTAACGTATCACACAGGCACTCATGAGTCATGACAGACCACTAGAAGATGACATTGCATAAAATTACATAATACTATCCTCAATCATATACCTGGAAAAGAGGGTAAACTAGGAGAGTACTCCACCACCCCTGATGCCGTTTCGCCTCGCTTCTTCAAAAGGGGCGTGTCAGGGTGGGGAGATGTCCAGGCATTTATCTTCGTAAAGCAGCCAATGGCAAAAGCAGTCCAAACAAGCCTCCATACACGCCCCTGTCACATGATGCTGGTAATGTCAGCACGTGGGGCAGTCACCGCCTACCTCTATCAAGTTCACTCTCCTGGATGCGCGCGCTGGAACACAGCGTGACACGCAATGTCCCAAATAAGGCGCATACCAGGAAGTGTGAGGAGCGGAGGCTGGCGCACGCGCACTGCCGGCAACATGTAACTTAATGCCGATATGGCAAACATCACAAGGTATTTGAAATAAGGAAAAAATATTATAAGGGAAAATTGGCAGTGTCTCTATTATAATTAGATTACAATCGATATACACAGATCATTCAACATGTACAGGCTTATATGCAGATGTCCATACATACATTACATTGCAAACATAGTAAATGTGGAGAAGAAAATATTAAATATTAAACAACAAATACTTCATGACAATGTGCAAATCCTCATATTATCAAAAATAATGCCTATAAATTCTGCCGCTTGTATAAACAGGCAGTCGATATGAATATAAAAGAGACTGCACATAATGTGGGATTATATATTAGTCATAACCAGATTTCACAATAACAATTATTAGAAAAGCCGCATTAGGAATACAAATTCTTCTGAAATATATGGAAGTTCATATCCGCTTCACCACATTAGATGTTTCAAATCAATTTAGGATTTGTTGCTTGCAGGCAGAAATAATTTGCCAGGAGCGTGATCTCGTATAGACGCACATTAAACTGCTTATCTAGGGCTAAAACAAAAGGAGAAGAAACATTAAAATAAAAACGGTTAACCTGAACTAAAACCATACCCACCCATAAAAGAAAACCGTAGGACAACTACAAAAGAGCAAATTGTGAGATTATCTCCCTGAAAAACAAGGCCTTAATGAACTATGTGGAAGAGACTATAAAAAGGAACCAAAGCCATCAGTTTCATTCAAACCTTGTGGAGTTAGGGATCCCAGTCTGTAGATCCATCTACATTCTAATCTGCCCAGAGCTTGTGCGAGGTCCCCTCCCCTTGGTCCAAGCTGAATTTGGTCAATGACACGGAACCTTAGACCCTTCGAATTGCAGTCATGATGTTTTTTGAAGTGTCTTGGTAACGTCTTAAGTAAAGACAGATTTTCTATTGTACGGGGATTCCTAATATCTTTAAGGTGTTCCAATGCCCTGACTTTAAATTCTCGTGTCGTAAGACCAACATATATCTTGGTGCAGGGGCATTCTGCCTGGTATATCACGCCACTCGATGAACAGCTAAGTGTCTTCCAAATGGCATACCTGCGTGTACCATCATGGTTTTTGAAAAATTTTGTTTTGACACAATTCCCGCAGGCCTTACAAAGGCCACACGGGAAGAAACCATTTAGGGGATTGGAGACTTCATTACTTTTAGTTTTGGGACGGGCCTCGTAGTGGCTATGTACAAGAATATCTCGTAAGTTACGTGAGCGCCTGGCCACCAAGGAGGGTTTGGGGGGAATATAATTTTTCAAAATTGGATCAGTACATAAAATACTCCAATGTCTTTCCAAAATGGCCTTGAAATCCCTCCACTGGGAGTTATATGTTGTTATTACTCTGGTCACATCAGGCCCCTCTTTGGATCTATTTTTGGGTGCGAAGAGGAGATCATTTCTATTGCAATTCTTGGCTCGTTTGTAACCATTTTTGATACTTCTCCTACTATATCCACGTTCCATGAATCTGCGGGAGATATCTTTAGATTGAGATTCAAAGGTCATTTCGCTGGAACATATTCTTTTAGCCCTCAGAAATTGTCCGATAGGAATACCATGAATAAGGGAGGGCAAATGGGATGAGGAAGCGTGCAACAACGAATTTGTTGCAGTCGGCTTGCGATATACATCAGTGTGTATGAAGCCGTCATCCAAAACTTCAATTTGGAGGTCCAGAAACTCAAGACGTCTGCCATATTTGTAAGTGAGTTTAATATTCAATTCGTTATCATTAAGCTCGTTCATAAACTCAACTAAATCACCCTCAGATCCAGACCACAGAAACCAAATGTCATCAATGTAACGCATCCATTCCTGAACTCCAGATATTGCAGATGTGATATCTCCAGAAAATAAATGGCGTTCCCAGAAACCTAAAAATAAATTTGCATACGAGGGGGCACATGAGGCCCCCATCGCTGTGCCTTGTAACTGTAAATAAACCCTTTTATTAAATGTGAAAAAATTATGGTACAACACAAATTCTAAAAGGATCAGTAGGAGTTCAGAAATGGATGCGTCAATATTGCTGGTCTGTAAAAACCATTTTATGGCTCGAAGTCCATCAGTGTGTGTTTGATTGACGTGTACAGGGCTTCTACGTCAGCCGTCACCATGATCATCTCCCCCTCAACCTGAATGTGGCTAATTCTCTGCAAAGCAGAGGTTGTATCTTGAATGTATGATGGTAATGTTGCCACGATAGGTTTGAGGAAGTGATCGATAGTGACGGAGACGAGTTCACATAAACTGCCATTACCCGATATTATGGGGCGCCCTGGGGGGTCTCTGGGGTCTTTATGGATCTTTGGGATCAGGTACAAAGTTGGCAGACGTGGATGAAGTTTTTTCACAAGGTCTAAAAATTTTTTAGGAATTATTCCTTCCTCGAAAGCCCTTTCTAAAATAGAAATTAATTTGTTTTGGTACTGAGCGGATGGGTTGGCGGGTAATTGCTTGTAGCACTTGCCGTCGTTTAATAATTTATACGCTTGTTTTTCGTATAAAGTGGACGGCCAGACGACTAGATTTCCGCCTTTATCGGCTGGTTTAAAAACCACATTTTCTAGTTGTCTGAGGTCTTGGAGTGCTTGCTTTTCAATTCTACTTAGATTAGATTTTGATGTAAAACCGTCCAATCTCATCCGCTCGATATCTCCACAAACCAATTTGGTAAACACATCTACCGCTGGGCACAAACTAAGTGATGGGAAGGTTTTTGATTTATGCATGAGGTGCAATGGAAATTTATTTATGGGGGTAGTGTCACTCTCCCTTGCTAGAGATTCTAGGGTCTCTAAAGCTTCCCTCTCAACCGAAGTGTCGAACAAATCACCTCCACTAGATTTGTGATGTAAACGACGTAAAATCAACTTACGGGAAAATAGATGAATGTCCTTCACCGCTGTAAATTTATCCATCGGTTGAGAGGGAGAGAAGGTGAGACCCCTTTCTAACACACCCATCTGTACATCAGTTAGATTATAATCCGACAGATTAATTACCTTGTAATGGTCTTGTCCCTTGTGGGATCTGCCATCTCTCGGTTTGAACATGTCATGATATTTAGATCCAGCTTTATTTTTAGCTCTGGTCCTGAATGATATTTTGCTGCCTTCATCCATATCACTAGATGACGCATAGCTGTCAGACATTGCTGCATTGGTATTTCCAGATTGATTTTTCTGTATGCGGGATCTGGGCATGTTGTAGCCCTTTTGCTGCCATTTATAATTTTTTTTATTTTCGTAGTCACCAAGATCTCGCTGGTACTTCTTTAACTTGGTTTGACTTATTTCTTGCTCCCATTTATCAATTTCTTTTTCTAAATCGGCCATATATTTGTTTATCTGGTCCACAGCCATATCTTTTTTGATGGTAAGCATTAATGCCTCAAGATCCTCATCAATTTTATTCAATGATATTAAATTATTTTCAATAATAATCTGGATAAACTCAAGGGAGCAAGTCTCAGCAGCCTTGATCCATCTATTAGTTAATAGCTCGTTGTTAAGTTCAAAGGATGGAAAAACCTGCACTCTCAACCCCCTTGGTATTATTCTTTGGGAGTGATAATTGGTGAGAGAGGCCTTATTCCACCATAGTCTTGTCTTTTTTTGTACCAGGTTCCTATATTGTCTCAGGTGCTCCTAGTTGTCCACCAGGTTTTCAAATACGACAGACGGGGCTCCCTGTTTGAATAAATTTGTTGCCTTATTCAGCCAAAGTGTTTCTCTGGCTTTGAGATCCATGATAAATATATCTCAGGATGCGGACACACTGTACTAAAACAGTAAGCAGAACATTTAAATATCAATTGTCCTTAATGAACACACTTCAAACACTGATCTATAACAACAATCTGGGCACTATAATGCTCAGATAAGAAGTGGAGCTGAATGCAAAGTAATTCTTGAAAAGTACAAAACTTTATTTATTACAAAATCACAAGTAAAAACAGGAAAAAAGCCCTCAAAGTGGAGCACATCATCCCCAGTTAATAACCCTCAGAGAAATATATACAAGGATACATCCACAGGTATATTTATATATAGCCAGGACTGGCTGATAACAGAGACAACAGAAGTCTATTGGTCTCCTCAGGCATATATAAGCCAATTTAGAATATCAATGCTATATCAGCCAGTAAAAAGAAAAATAGTTAGGTGCTACTATTCATGAAAATGTTCAAGATCATGTCGCCTGCCCATCAGCACCAGATAACATGTGCATTATTAAATGAGCTATAAACAGCGTGCAAATAACACACTGGTTTGCACCTGCATAAATCTACCGTGCTGATGAGGAGGTGGTGAAGAGGAAAAATTCACAGAGCTAATTAACATTCAGTAAGCACCCATGGTCTATCATGAAACACTATATGGCTGATAACTGAGACAACAGAGGTCTATTAGTCTCCTCAGGCACATATAAGCCAACTTAGAATATCTCTGCTGTCTCAGCCGGCAGATGACAAAATAGTTCGATATAAACCATTAGGTGCAACTATTCATGAGAAAGTTCAAGATAATATCACCTACCACTCAGCACCAGATAATGTGTGCATTATTAAATATGCTGTAAACAGCGTGCAAATAACACACTAGTTTGCACCTGCATAAATCTACCGTGCTGATGAGGAGGTGGTGAGGA